>NC_048919.1:1538030-1580935 GCF_011077185.1 Oxyura jamaicensis | reverse complement strand
TCAGCTGCCTCCCTGTTACAAGAGCAGGACTGCTGGCCTCCTTGGGAAGGCTGAGGTAAGTGGGTGGGTGGATGGAGAAAGTGAGAAATGACAAATGCACCCAGGTGGCTTTCCTCTGGTCAGCTGCTGAACATGCAGGAGCAGCAATGAACTAAGGAACCCCAGAGCTGGTTCTTTGAAAAAGTTATGAACAGTCTAGGTCTTCATTCTTTCCTTTCAATCTCATGTAAATTATTCACTATATCTGAATGAAGATCCCCATGCTAAGTTAATCAGCTGTGATCTAAGAATTTAATAAGCTCAGCAGCATGCACGTATCTTTCTCTCTCTCCTGCTGTGCATAACTGCTGACAACTGATTAGAATCTGACACGCAGACACTAATCACAGGAGGGCTGCGGTAACTGATGAGGCTGGGAGCTCAACTAATGGTGCTTTGGGGACCCCGGAGCGCACATGCAACAACTGCGGCTGTTCAGCAGCAGGATGGAGCTGTATGGGCAGGGCTGCATTTTAGGGATATTTGTCTTTTTTTTTTTTTTTTTTTTTCCTGCTTTAACTTCTGCTCTCTTCTATCTGCCACCTTTGCAACAAATTGGGCAATTCCAGGTGAATATGGCTGCAGAACAGAGGCATAAAGACAAATAATTGTTCCTGCAACTGTGGAAATAAGTGGTTGAGCAGGAGGCAGAGACCTTGTACGTGCTACAGCTGGGGGAAGAACCACTGTGCTTATTTCCTGTGTGAATGGACAATCTAACCCCTCATTGGTGCAGAGACCTAGGGAGAGAGAGCATCAGTCTCTCATTGAGCTCCCTGATGTTTGATAAAAGCTCAAAGGACCACACAGCAGAAAAAAAAATGGCTGCACTGTGTGACATTTTTTTTTCAGCTAAATATTTTGCACTAAGCTATTTTTTTTTTTATTTTTTATTTTTTCACAAAATGAGGAAATTTAATTCTGCTTGTAAACTTGGCATTTTGTGATGAAAATTGGAAAGTATCAGTGGGGTTGGAGTTCAAAGTTAGCATCTTCCAGAGGAAAAGTGGAAAATCAAATGAACAATGTCTGACCATCTGTAATTGTCACCTGGAGATAGCAGAGACCCTTGATCAAAGACTGTCCTAATCTCTGTCATGTTACAGCCCTGGAAAAAAAATGTTTTCTGAATTTTGGTAATGAGGAGCCAGGAACAGGCACATCTCTGAACTCAAACTAAACCCAGAAGCTCCAGAGTCTGAGCCTGCTTCTCCCACTGGAGTATTGGAGACCAGCAATCCATTTTGCACAAAACAACCCTTCAGTCCCAACAAGCAGCATTACCTGGCACCTGCACAGCATGGTGCTTTCTGAACAGTGTTTGCTCTTCCAGCAGCCCTTGGGGTTCAGTAATTCAGCTGTTACTGTGTGGCGGGTACATAGCCTTTAATACAGAGCAGACACACAAAAGACTTTGTGGTTCTGCCAAAAGAAATTGCCCTGTGTTAGACATACCTCCTCACCAAGCTACCAATGCAGAATGTTGTTTCTGGCTGAGCATCCTGGGTTGGGGCTAAAATGCTGGCTCTTTAACCCAGAAATTCCTCACCCTATGTGTACCTAACCAGCCTCCCAGGTTCCTGTGCCCACTATACATGCCCCAGATGGGGAGCCTGCCCAGGAGATGACACCTTACAAGAAGCCTAGGCAAAGACCCTGTTTTGGAGAAGCCCTATGGTGTGAAACTGAGGGGACAGGTCTATTCTGAGATGCTGCAGACGAGACAATAAATAACCCCTATTCACTAGCTAGTGGAGCATGAACTTGGCAGCCTTTGTTGGATATGCTGTCTCTTCCATGAAATGAATTTAACTCGTCTCTTATTTCCTGTTTCATGGTTTTCTACAAGCTTGGCAAGACTGGTTGAACATGGGAGAGAGAAGAAAGGGACTTTGGTTGCAGAGGGAGTCTGACATCTCTGGGCAGAGAGCTGCCATCAGAGCTGACAGTGGCACTGCAGGGCACGTGGCAAAGCAATCTCCCTTTGGTCTGCTTCTCTGTGCCTACACCAGATTTCTTTTGTCAACAGAAGTCTTTTATCTGTAACTTTTTTGTTCCCTTTTTGTAAAGATGGGTTTGAATACAGGTTATTTGCAGCAAGGAAAATTACTTTATTATGTAACTTGCATTAAAACGTCTGTCCCATGAGGAGCTACAAACCTGGGGCCAGGTAGAGCTGACTGATATTATCCAAGCAGTGGGATGGGTTTGAAGTCATCTTTGTCCTGTCTCCCTTTCCCTTTCCTTTTGGGTGAAGAATGGGGAAAAGAGCTTTCTTTGAAGGTTGCTGCTAAGCAGCTGCCCTTAGCTAAGTTTCAAAGATGTTGCAGGCTTGGAGGCTGCTGTACCAGCCTGCATGCCAAGGCTCTCTGTCCACAGCCTCCTGCCTGGGGAATACTTAGCCAAGGAGGGAACCCAGGGGCAGATGATGCTTTGGGTCCTGTAAAGGAGAATGAAACATGCCAGGGAGTGCAAAGCTGTGGGGAATACAGGATCAGTGCTGTGGTGCACTATGCAGGAGAACGCCTCCAGCATGAACATAGGGCCCATGTCTTCTCCCTTGGCTGTGTGATTACATTGAGCAGTTTTTTGAAGGCAAAACTGAAGTGGATTAATTGTTCACTAGGCTGTGGGGTCATCACTGCTTTAGGACCATCTGCTTTTCTTGCATGGCCTTGCTCCCCATTCTTCCCGGGAGCACTGTCTTGTCCTTTGATGTGATGCAGTGTAAAGGCAAGAAGGAGTGTGATCCCTCTGGAGCTCCTTGCCAGAGGTCTCCCAGCAATCATTCTGCTCCCCCATGTTAACATCGTTGTAATTTGAAGTCTTTCTTGCTGTTCATGTTACCTTTTATGATTAGCATTCTATATCCCCCTAAGTGACAGTTTTAATATTTAAAGGCAATTTTGCTTAGGTTTTATCTATTTCTCATTCCTTTTCCTGCACCTTCAGCTCCTTCTATATTTTATGGCTGGTGTGTGACTGCTAATGCAGGTGCTCTGTGCTGCATTACAGCCAGCAGAACTTCAGCCCTTCCTGTTCCTCCCTGACTTCTCAGCTTTCTTTTCTCATTGAGGGTTGGGCTACCTGAAAATACTTTATTACTGAAAATATTTTATTGGGCAAGGAATCTGATTTCTCACTTAAATCAATTTCAGTCAGACTACAGTCACTTTCCCCTCCCAGTGACTTGACTGCTTCAAAATCGGTGCTGTTCACCCTCTATAGTACTCTCAGATCAGGAACAGTGTCCTGCAAGATCTGCCTCTGGCAAGGAAACAGGCATTTCTGTGTGCCTGGCCAGACCTAGCACAGTTCAGGGAGATTGGCTCCCTTCTGCAAAGATGTCAGGCATGTGGTGGCTCCCTGACTTTCCACCAGGGAAACAGTTGCTTTACTCCATTACAGAGCTTACAGTGCATAACCCTGATTTCCTATTTTCCTGAATTAGGCCATACTTGAAGTAGGGTGGTCACTTCTGTGGGAGGAGGACCGACCACTTGTGTTTACCAAACATCTGTTTTCTGTTTGCTGGGTTTTGTTTTCTTTTGCAGGAAAATATCTCCAAGTCTGGTTCACTCTGATGCCTAATTCAGTTTTTGGGGAGGATTTTGTTTCAATCTTCTACATCTCCTACTGGAGTGAGAACTCCATTTCTTGCCCAGCTCCAGTTACTGCTTCCCTCCTAGGAAAGTGAGAAAAGACCTCCTTGCAAGTCTCTTGTCCTTAATTTGGGTAACTACTTTTTGGCAACAGTGTCACACTTGAAGTCTTCAACTCTTGGCTGTTAGCTCATCCTGCCTAGTGACCCAGCAATTGCTATTTCTAGCAGCATGAAATCCCCAAAGTAAGAAATCATAGATTTCAGGTGCTGAGCTGGCTCACGCATAAATCTCAGCACCAAAGCAGATTGTTCCTTGCTATCTTCCAGGCTCTCCTCCTTTTCAAGTTCTTTTTTTTTTTTTTTTTTTTTTTTTTTTCCACACCAGAACTGTGAGGGTGCAGTCTGAGCCACTCGCCCAGCAGCAAACCCAGCTGTGAAACAACAGCACCATCCAGGGGCCGCTGGGGCTCATTTCCTTCTGTGACTGTAGAGCTTGCTGGAGGGAGCTGGCTCCTCTATGCCCCGGCAGGGCTGGGCCACGTTCACAGTTTGCCTTTTATTTTGCTCGCAGCAGAGAACTGAAAACGGGGAATTCAGCTTCTTTGCATTGCTGTGTTTCCATTCTTTGTGCCATGCAGTCAGGAAAAAAATCTCTGTCTAACACCTTCCTGAGTGATTTGCCATGATACAGACCTCCTAAGTGTTTATCGACATTTGCCTGGAGAAAAGGCTAATGGTGTGCCCAGAGGTTCATTTATCCATATCCTAAGCAGCTGTAATTACTGCTTATGCTAGGAGTGATTCATGGCTCTCTGTCACCAATTTTGCACTCAAGCTGAGTAAATATACTCCCTCAACTGCTTTTTGGCATAAAATTGAGATTTGGGTTAAATTAATGAGTGTCTCTTTGCTGTAGAATAATAATAATAATACAATCATTTGAACACTGCACATCATAAAATTAATATTTGTATCACCGGGTTTAAGTGAACTTTTGTCTGCATGTCCTGAACACCCACACTTCTGTGCTGCCAAGCCCTTAGCTGGGCTCGTTTCCCATCACATACTGTGGCCAGTTACAGTACCAGGAAATGGGAAATCTCAGGAGGAAAAAGGTCTGGGCAGAAGTGCAGCTTGTAACAGCTGATTCGCCCTGTCTCTGCCTCCTGCTGTTGATGCGGAATTCCCTTTCGGTCCAAGGGATGTCACTGAAGAAAAGCTTTCATTCACTGAAGAAAAGCTTTCATTTCAATATCCTGAAACTTTTTCATGAAGAAACATTTAAAAACAAAACCCCACCTCCTGTGCAACCCATGGAAGGGAACTAGTAAAAGTGCAGGTACTGTGGCAGATGTAGGTAGTCAAAACTGACTAATCCCCAGCTGTACTGAGATCAAAGCTCAGCTGTGTTTTCAGCAGCATGGAAAGAAATTGAGATGCTATCTAGACTGTAATATGTCACTAAATCTCTAGTGGAAAGACTTCTATTAACTCTGTCAGATACAGGATCAGTGAATAATAACACTGATGGATCAAGTGCCAGAGTTCCTACCCAAATAAGCAATTATTCATCAAATTAAGATTAAATTCAGTAAATGAACAACAAAACCTAGAGCTGTGTATGTAACTGCATGAATCTCTAGTTAAAACTAGCTTCTGAATCATATAAAGGAAACTGGCTGTAGTAAGACTAAAGTTGCAAAGGAAAAACATGTCCTGATCAAACAGGAGTCTTTGAACACATAAGTGAAATAGCAGATAGAAGATAACAATTTATATGATGGCTTATTATTATTATTATTTAGTGAAGGGTGTCTCTGAAAAACTTCATTGCATCTTTTTGAAGTGTCTGCTCCTGACCACAGCTAGGGATGGCATTATAGGTTAGGTAAATACAGGATTGTAGTGGAAAAGGAAATAGCAAATTGGTTGGCCGGTACTCCTTTGACGTGCATCTGAGCTACATCCAACAGCTCACCAGTATTTCATTGAGGGATGATTTGTGGTGGTGTAGCTCTGCTGGGACCATGAAGGAGAATTGGAGAAATGATGAAGAGAGCTCTAATTCCTGTTAGGGAATCTGGTTGCATTTTAAAATCACAGTATTAAAGTTAGCAACCAAGTTTAGTTGTGTTTTGATTTGTTTTGACATCTGGGGAGTTGCTTTGTTTTTAATTTCCAAAAGAACATTGAAACACTAGCCGAAAGGTTTCTTGAGTTAAAAACTCTGCTTCCTAATGACAAAGTTTGTGTGGTAATTTTCTGTCCCACTTTGTTCTATGGCCCTGCTGTAGCTAGTGCCTGATAGCTAATCAATTTGTTTATAGCATTACAGAGCTGGCTTTTTTTACTACAAGTTAGTATGCATCTGCAGGACATGGTGCTCTAGAAGTGCTTGTTCTTGTATCCAGTACATGCAAACTAAGCATCTCTCTCTCTGCAGTGAATTGTTCACTCCCCAGTGCCCTGTATCTCTACTATGAGCCAGCACAGTTCCCTGCATTTATTACGTTGAAAAAACACACTTCCTTTGCCTAGCCTGGAAATGCACGAGGGCTGAATGATGATTCAGGACCTGTGCGCTTGTCATGCAGAAAGCCGTATTAAAATGCAGCCCCAATATAGCACTTCTTAAGACACTGAATAAATCTCTTCATTTCCAGGACACAACACATAAATGTCAGGATGCATTTGAAAAGCCATTAAACAGAACTGATTCCACATATCGAAGCTCAAGTATGCTCATGGAAACATTAAGGTGCCCCACACTCATGCCTTGCTTTGGTCAGCTCACATGAATGTTGCTTTTAACCACCACAGTGTTACAGAAATCCTTCTGAGAGCATGTTCACAGACAGACAGAAGTAGCAATTGCACTGTTCTTCTGAAGACACACATCTGTCCTGTTCACGTCTGTCTGTCTGTATTTCCAGCCTTCCTTCTGCACTGTCTAGCCATCTGCCTCACCTGCTCTCACTGTTATTCCTCCTTGCCTGCTGCTCTAATGTTCTGCAGGAAAGTGCATTTAGGTGCCCAACTCCTTACATGCTGCTGGGGGCTGAATTTCTCTTTGGCTGGGGAATTTGTTCCAGAGGAGTTGCTGTCTTTGGAGGAGCAATGTAGACTGGACTTCCTCATGTCCAGAAAGGGCTGTAGGCATGAATGTGGTTTGGCCTCTTCCCTCACTTCTGAAATCACAGCTCCGTGGTGACACCTCCCATATTGCTGGACTTTGGAAAGGGAACTGTCTTAACAAAATGCCAGGTTGCATAGTGGTGACCAATGGTCACCGAGTTAAATCTCTCATGAGCTACTGGGCAAACTGGTGTTCAGACACCCGAAGTCAAGTATTTGTGTTTGGGTTTATCTGAAGTGAAACAAATTTGTGTGAGTTTTTGGGTGGGTAGTTCGGAATCCAGAGCAAAGTCATCTTTGATCCTGCTGAAATAACCCCATTATGGCAACATCTAGTAAGATTTTGCCTGAAAATTCTGGTCCTGTTTTGATCTGAAGAGGGCCCATGAGAACATTTTAGTACCAGACTTTGGAAGAAAGATTTTTTTCTGGTAAAGAGAATTTCTGCTATTCCCAGCATTGCAAGACCTCTAGCATGTCTATGTGGGCTCGGTGAGTTAAGATTTACAAAACACTTCTTAGAGATCTTTTCAAAACCTGTTTCATAAGACTGTGATTGCTCTTGATTTTTGGTTCATTGTAGAAAGGTGTCATTGATATGCAATTTATCTTCAGACAGCTCTCTTAGTCTCCAGAGAAATGGGTCAGCATATGGCTAGCATGCACTTAACTGCTCTGCACCCCAAAACAGACAAGAGAGTGCTCAGTGGCTGTGGTTTGTCCCTGTTCCAATATCTACTGGTGCTTGCCAACCTGCTGGGCTAGTCTCATAATATCTGATGGGAAAAGAGCCGCAGGACACCGTGATCCAGTAATAAATACAGTAAATTTTATCTGTTTTGAGACCTGATGAAGGGGTTGAGGCATGGAGTAAAATCCCCAACGCCAACATAGGGGGTCTAAGCTTCATTTCTAGGGTGACTTGGACTCTTGAGGTTCTCATGTAATGGCTTCAGGCTGGGTGTTGCTGATGCACATGCCCTGAGGCAATCAGCTGGAGTGTTTTTAAGATTATTCTTTGCCCTACTGTCTATTCTACATCCAAGCTTGAAATTGTTGCTCTTTCCTTATCTTCATCACAGAACTGGCAGAAATGACACTGCTTTAGTTCTGTCTGAAATATTTGCGTAAACTCACATCCTTCGGCAGTTTAAGCTAACACATTGGGTTGAGAACAGCAAGGCCTGTAGTGCACAGACATACTCCCTGCTGTCAGCTCTGCTGTGGGGTGGCAGAAAAGACAAAATGACTGTGACTAGAGCTGCCAGAGCTTATCAGCCAGCTAACATAGGCACCTCAGACCTGGGTCCTGACTGCCTTTTCTAGGAGAACAAACCCAGCTGCCACAGGCACTGATGATACCCAAGGTCATGAGCTCAGGAGCTCTCAGTGCTCTCAGCACAGGCTGACCATCATGGCCCTTTTATACAGGTGATGGGGAGCAGCTGTGGTAACAAGCTGGGCAGTTTTCTCTGCAAGGACTGACCTGGTGTGCAGGTCAGAAATGGTGCCAGTGGCTGCTTTTATGAAGTTCTTAGAGACGTAAAAAAGTAATGGAGTTTCAGAAATTAAGGTGACAGGTCTGCTCTGGACACATTTCTCTGTGGAGGTCTCTGATTTCAGCCCTTGTGTTTAGCTATGTGACTATGATCACACTATGATGAGACAGTGACTATGCTGTCAGCTCCTGACCCCTCCAAGCGCAGAGAAAGAAGGCATCCAGCATTCTCAGGCTGGCGGGTGGAAAACATGTAATGATGGACTGAAATTTGCTGCTGTCCATGGCCTTTGACATTTCTGGAACATGAAATCTCAGTGGGGTTAGCATGTCTCATAGCACGTGGTGCCACTATGGGGGGATACATTCTCTCCCTTGCCTTTTGGTTTATTTTTGTTTGAATTCTTTCAATCTAAAATAAAGCACTCATTAGCCAGGGCATGAATTGTTCTTCTAATGGCAAAAATGCAGTTTTTCTCCAACACTTTCAGACAAAGAGATTTCCAGCATCATTTTCTTTAACCCAGTCTTTCATTCTGTTTTACTTCTCCAACCCAGCAGCTAGTCAGACCTGCCCTGCTCAGCACTGACCACCCCGTGGAAAGTTTGTTCTCAGGTTGGCAGCTTCTTCCTTCACTATCTATAATGAAAGCAGGAGATTTTATCTAGGAATTCCATTATTTTGGCATTAATTTCTGTCTCCTAACTAGATGAAAAGCCAAAATATCAACATCTGTGCTGGCATTCAGGAAAATGTTGGTTTGGAAACATCAACCTGAAAAATGTCTGTTTAGAGCAAAATAGTTACCTAGTCTAAGAGAAATGTCATATCTGACAGATTGAAATTTCAAAATGATTTTTCAGAAGCTTTAGTTTAGTTTTCTCATAGGAAATAGCCATTTTGACAATATATTATGTTTTGTCATGTAAACTTGTCAAAAGATTTCCATCACATCTACATCTTTCCCTGTGTTGTTCATAGCTAAGCAATCTCCAGAAAAGGTATGGGTCCTCTGGCAGTCCTGGACAGAAATAGTGTTCTTAATGTAGCCATGCAAATTCCAGATTTGATCGCTATTCAAGCCATTTAAAGGGCGGAAAATAAAAGGAAAATGGAATGTGGTGGTAAAAGTAGCACTCATAGGTTCCATGTTCTAGCCTTGGATTGATTTCCATGCGAAAATAGCTTCCTGGCTATTCTTGCTGTGCCTCAACTTCCCTGTCTGCCATTGATACAGGACCTTTACTCTCCATCTACAGTGAAGATTTCTGAAGATATCCATTGTTTCTCACAGGGTACAGACTTTGCAATAAGGACTGTGTTTTTCACGTGATTTCCAGACCAAAGTTATCCACTCACTTTTAAAATCACTTTCATCCTCATTTTTTTTTTGATCTTTATTTCATTTTACATTGCATGTTTCCGCTTTTCCTACTGCAAATCAAGAATAAACCCAGACATTTTGGCTTTCCCTTCAGTTTCCATCTCCAGACCAAGGCGATTATCTGTTTGTATGACTTAAGAGCTTCATCACCTTCATCACCATTCAATTTAATTGGAGGTGCACAAATGTTCATAAGATCTATCATCATCAGGTGTTTTGTAGGCATTCGTTTGCTGGCATGTCTTACCCAAATCTCCCACTAGATGGTATGAAGGGACTGAAAGAGAACCATTTGCTGGTGTAGAGGGTGTTTGATGGACTCCAGGAGTGCCCAGCCACAGAAGATGATCTCAGTGCAAATGTGAGTTTTGCCCTCAGTTCTAAATCCCTTGGAAGATCAGTTGTCTACTCTTTACATTGAATTCCTTTGACCAAATCAGGAGCTAGGGCTTCCGTGCATCCTGCTGGCACTGTGAACCATCAATTGCCCATGCCTCCGAGTGAGCTCAGGCGAGGAAAAACTCTTTGTTCTTCTATCCCTCACACAAGAACAAAGGGAGATTGTTTTAATTCCCGTGGAAATGTGTG
The DNA here is from genome assembly GCF_011077185.1 of Oxyura jamaicensis. NCBI lineage: Eukaryota > Metazoa > Chordata > Aves > Anseriformes > Anatidae > Oxyura > Oxyura jamaicensis. Next base: position 1,570,686 of record NC_048919.1, on the reverse strand, counting down.
GGCCATTCACAGCAGGATGCCTTCGTCTTTCGCATGCATTTCACCTCCAAAGCCCACCAGGTCATTTGGCAGGAGGGTAGAAGTTTCATTGTTTCATTCATCACTCTGGCAGAGAAGGTGAATACTTGGCAAAATTGTCAGCTGCTGGGCACGCACTTGTCTCCAGGCCACATCAGAAGGCAGCTGTTGAGTACCTAATTGTCCAGCTAGCTCGTTTGTGAAATAAATGCAGAATTGGAGTTTCACTTGTTTGCTAGCAGGTACCACCCACATCCCTTGGGACTCCTGGGTGCTTTGGCAGGTACCCGACTGTTGCTGTGGATATGGGCAATTCCCTCAGGCCTCTGGAGAAAAATGGGTGTTCATTTTTCACAAGATCTTTTAGTCACAGATGGACAGAACTGAGGGAACAGCTGGAAAACAGATGGGCTCCTTTCCCCAGGAGTCGCCCAAAAGAGCTCCTCTTTCTCTGAAGCTCTGTTTATACAGACTGAGAAGTCTTAGTTCTTTCTCTGAAACATTTCAGAACTGAACACATGGGGGGCAGATCCAGAAAAAGGAAAATAGATGATCTGAGCAAGGACAAAAATAAACTGTGCCCTCTGACTCAGTGTAAAGGTGTGGGGTTAGCTCTCACTGGTTTCTCTCACTTAATTGTTTTCCTTAAGAAAAGTGGAAATAAAAGGTGAAAAGGGGGCAGTTAGAATGAAAGCAAATGAAGAAAGGAAAAAGAGAGAGACTTTAAATGAAGTGTTTAATTGTAAAAAAAAAAATCTACTATAAGAGCAAAAGGAAATATGAGGTGAGATAATTCCATTTCCCTCCATTGAAAATTTTGCCAGTGCTAATTTCCAGGATATAGATAAGATGCTACTTCACATCTCTTGTGTCACACATCCAGTGCATTCCTGTGCTGAATTGAGTACCTGATGGTGAGTACAAATTGCTTTAGAAGATGGGAATTTAGAGAATGTACTGGGGGCCTCAGTCATCTGGTGATTAAGCTGGTTGTAGCCTATGGTTCCTACTGGGCTTCTGGCTGGACACCCAGCTGGCTCTTGTGCTGGGAAATAACCATCTGATTGCTGCTGGCTGGCAGACTGTGTCCTATGTATCAGGCAAAAGCCAGTGAGTCTGAGAGGAAGGCCGTGTATCCCGAGACACAGCTCAGAGACACCATCTTCCCTCCTTCCTCCTCTGCCGGAGTGCCGGGGCTCTCAGAGTGCACTGGGGCGGGCATCTGCAGGGGGCCTGCCAGAGGCAAAGGGGGCTGAGCTCCTGAAGCTCACTGGAAAATTCTCCTGGCACAAAGATTTCAGGGGCACTGAAAGCCTTTTGTTCCCTCAAGCCCTCCTCATCCTCCCCTGGAGGCTCTTGGGAAGCACCTTTTTACAGTTTAGGAAAGAAAAGACATTGGGAAGTTTCATACAGCAGTCACAAGGAACCTGGGAGCAGAATCAGAGCCTGATGGAGCTCAGCTCTCAGGGACAGAACCGCAGGCTGTCAGGTGGGGCCATCAGGAAGAGCTTGGAGGCTGGCAGGGTGGGCATGCACTGGAGAAGATCCCTCTCTTTTTGCACAAAGCTGAGTTTCTGGTACTTCACCACATTGGCTTGGCCACCGTATGTCTAAGGAGGTCAATACTACAAAACCGACTTCAGGCAGATCTCTTGGTTGGGAAAACTTTTCCTCTCATGGAGTTTAGACACCCCAGAAAGTGTCTTGCTTTTTGCTTGTAGTCTGTTAGATGGTCTAAAGAAATGTTTCCCAGGGTCCTACTGTTGGATCACAGATAAGCCGGGGAGGAGTTATCATGGCCATTAATTCAGATAAAAATATCTAAGTTCAGGGCTTTGATTTCAGCTGCTTTGTGCTGCCCAGACAGTTCAGACTGAGGGATAACCACATGCAGGTGAACAGACCTCGAGAGTGGACATGCCAGGACTTGCCTGTGCCTCAGCAATTATTCTGAGGTCTGAGAGCCCATTCTACAGGGCCGGTAAAGGAGAAAATCAAGTCTCTGCAACTCCCCCTCTCCTTTGCCAAGCATCCCAAAGCACGTTCGAAGAGCTAAGCTGGAGTTCTGGTGTTTAGAAAGCAATCTGAGAGACATTGTGTTAATTAAAAATGAGGTTCCATGATGGACAGGCATGGTGCAGAGGTGAATGGCTGTGAAAAGAAACTCCTGCATGCATGACAGTGTGTAAAATGGGCATACGCAGAAATTTCACACTTCAGCAGCAAAACTAGCAAGGTGGCAAAAACACACACACACACACACACAAAAAAACTATCTTCAAGCCCACCACACCTCTAAAAATACAAGTATGTATTGTTAGTTTCTTTGTAATCTGTAGGAGAGAGACAGCCTGTTTGCTCTGTGAGCATCCATATTAGTTACAGAAAATTAGCGCCTTAACCTAAAACGGTAAGGAAAGGAGGGAACATGAAAGACAGTCTGCAAGAGTACGTGTGCTGTGGTCTTGGGTGCTAGTGTGTATGTCAAACAGACAGTGTCTTATTCTGTGTGAGAGTATGTGTATGAAAAAAGGCTTTCTAGTATAATTTAAATCTTAGTGCCACGGTATAGATGAACAACTGAAGGTTTTAAACACAGCTCTCCAGCCAAGCATGGCAGTGCTGGGATCTGTTTATGTAGCCACAGGGCATTCTTACAGCTCAACTTCTGGCACCAGGAGATGCAGCCAGCCCCAACAGCTTGTTCCTACCTCTTGTTGCCATCACAGAGGTGCCTGCCACAGGTACAGCCCTCTGCTTGGTGGCAACGAGGCTGCACAGGGAACACATGCAGGCTAACACTCACCCAGTGCAAAATGAAACGATTGATTAAACTGGATTGGTCCCCAGGTGATTGCACTGCAAGATCAACACTACTATGGTGGTGCTCCAGAGGACAAGCTGCAGCAGTGGGAATGGACAGGCAAGTGCAAACGTGATTCTTCTCTTTAGTGTTGTTATGTGGCTTCTTCTTGTGACTCAAGGGTGCACAGAATGTGCTTTTGTCAGCAGAGCTGAGCTGCGGCCCTGAGCTGGCATATGAATACATCTACATGAATGTATGTATTCATGTTTTGGTTCGGAAGTGGAGAAGAGGTAGGCATCTGTTTGGCTGCTGCTGGTGTGGAGACACAGACTTGGAGTTGCCCTGAAGGTTAGTAATGAACCTCTCTTCCCCATTTACACAAGCCAAATCCAATACATTCGGTGTAGGTACTGCTGCATCCCCAAAGTGTTTCAGCTTCTTCCCCTTCCAGAGGTTGAGGGACAGTCTCATGACCACTGGCTTGTAAGACAATGCTGTTACGTTCAGTGACATTTTCCAGACAGCTCAGGATCTAGCCCCAAGGGTCTCTTCTAGCCCTTCTGTTAATAACAAGGAAGCCACATAGCAGGGTGGCACCTTGAGTTCCTGCAAGGCCAAAGTACTGAGCAGATGCAGAATTTGGAGCTGTGGGGATTTGGCTCAGAGAAAGATGCGAGCTCACCTGGCTGTCCCCTCCTCTTTGCCTGAGTCCTTTATTCCCAAGTAACATAAAATGAATGAATGGTTTACCTAGTTTTGCAGAAGAGTCTGACTTCAAAAACAAACAAACAAACAACAACAAAAAACTCACTATTTTTGTTGGTTTTGCTGCAGGAGAAGAGGGAGCTCTTGTCCCCAGGACTGCCAGCATCATCAGTCACCAAGAAGTAGCTTGGTGGAAAAAAATCTAATAATAAGATTTTTTTATTTTTTTTTCTTTCAGGGATTCAATGCAAGACAGAGAACTGTACTGTAGCAATTTTCCTCCGTCTGTTGGCTTTTCAGTCTATCTGGGATGCTCTCTCTTTGATCCTTTGTGCAAGGTTATTATAAAATGAATGCTTAGAAGAGTAAGCTGGTAGCATTTCTCTTGGTATCATGCATAGGGAGGTCATGGAGCCAGGATTAGATACATTCCCTGGAGAAACAGGTAGAGTTTAAGTAAAGTTTTTTATGGCCCTTGGCATTCCTTTAGGTCTGAGCCACTGATGTAATTCTCTTAAAAGAAATAATAAAAAATGAATGAAAAAAAGAAGGGAAAGAAAAATCCCTCTCCATGAGAGACTCCCAGTGTCTCTGTATATGTGCAAACATAATCTCACTGAGCTGGCTTAAACTTAAATTAAAAAGCTGTAGGGCCACCTTTTCAGACTTGGAAGACTGTCACCAAGTAACTAAAATCTGTATCTGGACAACTATTGGCGTATCTGCCTAAATATGGATTTTGGTTCCTAACTTGCTCCCTTCTCTCTTCTCTTCCTCCCTCAAGTTAATGGAGATTTTATAATTCTTGTTATTATTGTTCTTGCGTGATTCATTGTTGTCAGCTTGTCCTGCTTGCAGCAGCCATCCTCACCATTTTGTTGCTTTGACTAAGGACAGATAAAGCAGCTAAAAGAGCCCCCCCAAACTTGCACAGACCAGCTTAAACTTGCCCTTGTTTCAGGCTAGGGAAGAAATTAACAGACACATTTGTAATATTTATTTCCTCCAGGAAAAGAAGGCATTATTTAAACTATATTTTTTTTAGTCTTCACTGAGCTTAAATTTAATGGAGAAATTTCACATCATTTCTTTAGAGTTGCCAATTTACAATTTTATTATTTTTACCAATCTTATGATAGGTATGTTTTGTTTTGGTTTGGTTCGGTTCGGTTCGGTTCGGTTTGGTTTGGTTTGGTTTCGTTTGGCTTTTAAGCCCATACTCTTTTGTTCCAATGTTCAAAGAGACTCTCCCCTTCTGTACATTTCTATGCAGTAGTGGAGAAAACCTTGACAACATTCAATACATACCCTCTAAATGGCCAGACACCAAATTCCAAATGAGTGGAGCCTAAAATACATTATTAAAAATTCCCTAAATCCTCATTATCTTTCAGGCAATATCCTGATTGCTGGAAAAGGGCTAGGGACCTGGAATATGGTTCTGTGGGATTCCATTTGACACTAGTAGTTCTTAAACCCATCTTTAACAACAATTTCTAACATAATCTAATCTATGTCTCTAGGCACTTGTCTCTTATTTACTTTTGAAGTATCTGTGGATATTTGCTCCTCAGGATCTGGCCACCAAGTGGTAGTTGTCCTTTGGAGTCTGAAAAACTTTTTCTAGTTGTAGCCTCCTACAGTTTCAAATCCCCAGCTGGGGATAGAGCTGAAATCAATGAGAAACAATTTGTTTTCCCTGTGGTGAAGCTCTGACAAGTCATATGCCTTGGTCAGATGCCTGGTGCCATGTCTGCTAAGTCTGTATTTGAAGCCTGCAGAAGAAAATTACATTGTCTGTCATTGTCAGCATTATCAAGAGCAGACACAAAGCAAAACACATTTGAGGATGTTAGATATATAATTCTGTGGAGCAGGAAAGCAGGTAGATAAAGGCAGATCCTGGAGCAGAAGATCCAACATGATCCATCACTGCTGACATCAATGTTGCCTTATCTTTATGGTGTTAGACCAATTGGACAGCCAACAATCAGCCCTAGGGTCCTGGATATGAAATCTGAAGGACTGATTAGAATGCTGAAATATGTATATGAAAACTGCTGTGCCAGCCTGAAGAATGGTCTGTGGGAATGAGTGGCGAGCTGCTTGTGTGACCACTCCAGCAAAGCAGAGCTGGATGCCCTGGAAACCTGTGGGGGTCCTGGTGTATGCCAGAGCCTGTATCTCTTGGTGCAAAGCTGAGCTCTCAGCAAGGGAGTGTCCCCCTTTGCTCACTTGCTTCTTGCACAAGGGTGAATATATTCACTCAGGATGCCCTCAGCATTCAAACCCACCTAAAATATCTCGGGTGTCTTTCACTGAGAATACACCAGGCGGGGTAATGGGAGAGGGAGGCACACAGGGTCTTGATAAGATAACCGCCTTGATATGCAAAGAACCTGGGAGACCAAGGTGCGTGATTTGTCTCACCACACTTCTGCTCTCTGAAAAGGAAGCATCCACGTCAAAGTCAAGATTCCTTCACAACCACTGAAAAGCAAAGCTGATGAGCCTTAGGTCTCTCAGCCACAGCTATGCAGCTAAATTTGGCGAGATGAGCCATACCTGCATCCCCTCTGACACAAGTGTGCATGTGTGCGCACTGTGAATCACATAGAAAGGCACTAAGAACTCTTCCCTGATGGAAATGAGATGTAAACCAACGTGTTGTGTAGAAGGGACAGCACAGCTGACCCTTGACAAGCACTGCCTGCAGGTGTCTCCTTGCTGTCTCTTCAGGCTTGTTCAGGCAGGTCAGGGTTTCCCTTCTTGGTACCTAAACCTGTCAGTGACAGTCAGGTTGTGGCTCCAGTTCAGCATGCTGGGTGAAATGCAAAATTGAAAAGGGAATGGGAGTTTTCAACAGCTAATTTAAGCTCTTTAAAAGTTAGATTCATCTGAAAAATGTTGGCATTTGTAGTGCAGATGGAAACTGGATGGCACCAAGCCTACGGTGTAGAGCCTTCTGGGAGCATGCAGATACCCCTTCCAGGCTTCTGGCTCCTGAGACTAGTGAATGGCAATGTCATGGGACTGATGGATTGCTCCACTGTGGCCAGGACTCAGCAAGATATGAGCAGAATTGTTGCAGGGACGCTGAGCAGCTACACCTTTAATTAAGACAACTTCTTTGTAACAAAAGTAAGGGCAGTAGCTGATCTCTCCCCTCTACCTCTACTCTCGCTGTCGTTAATTTCAGGTATGCTTTCAAAGTAGATGAGCCTGATATTAACACTTCGGAAAAATAAATAAATAAATAAAAAGACTCTTTCAAATGCTTTGAGTGAATTTACTGAGCTGCATGTTACTTCTCAGCATGCTTTCTTTGAGACAAACAGGTAAGTGTTCATTAGGGCTGGTTGAATTGTCCAGTGACATAGCTGAGAAAATGTATGTGAATGGAAAGCAATGAATTTGCTTTTTTTCTGTGCCTGGAGCCCTGTAACCTGCAAATATCTGCAACGGTCTCAAGAGAGGGGTGTCATTGAATCTAAGTTTAGATGTCTCTAGTGTGGGAGTTCAGTCTGCAGCAATTGTCTGGACTTATTTGAAAGCCAAAAGAGAGAAATAGGCACGTCTTCTTTCTTCTCTTGAGGTCATCCTCTATAAGTGTGAAGTAAATCACGCTTTAGAGCTGCCAGTCTCTTCCAAGGGAGCACAGATAATTAGTTCAGTAGAGAACTTCTACATTTTTGGATTTACCACACCAATGAGTGAAGGATCCCACTTGAACTGGTTGTAAGAAAATTCCCTAATCTTAATTTTTTCATACATGGTTTGACTTTTTTATTATTATTATTATTTTTTTTTTCCTAAGGTATATGAATAAATATGGAAATTATGCCATGCATCTTTAACAAGGACTGTTTTTTTTATTGTTGAACCCTGGATGCATAACCATGTGCCTGTGTTTAAATTAAATATACGAGACAGTGATGGAGGGTCATTTGTCATGATGGAATATTGAAATGAAACATTTCAGTCCACAATTTCACTGATAATGTCAAACACTTATGGGCTGGGATGAGTGACTTGGGTTGTAAACAAAAAAGCTTCCAACTTTAATGGCAAAATGTTTTCCTTTCCCTTAATAGTCTGGTTTGTAATATCTTTGTCACTGCACTTCATCTGTCTCCTCCTGTTCTCCTGTGGATAAAAAGGAATGTTAGAAGAACAGCTTTTGGAGCAGTCCAACACATGTACATTTTCCTCGGCTGCTGTATTTCTCCCAGGGGCTCCGAGCAAAACAGCCCCACGACTCTTCTCCTTCAGGAAAGACCAAGGGATGACAGAGAGTAGTGCTTGCTGGAGGACAGACAGAAGCTTGCAGGCAGAGACCACAGGCTCCTGGATAGAGCAACAGCACTTGGGGAGCTATTACGCCTCTCACTGATCTCCTTGCCAATAAAGCTCAAAAAGAGTGTTCAACAGCCTTGTTATTCCTGTCAATTCTGTTCTCTCTCTCATCATTCTGGACCACTGAGAGGCTAAAATATTAACGGGGACATTGATGAATTTGAGGCTGAATTCTTCTAATTCATTCCTGGCTGAGTTCCTACTTGCATCCATAACTCAACTCTAGTTAATTCAGAGAATTTATGGCCTTAGCCCTGTCAGGTGCTTTGAAAAGTCTCAATTGGTTCCTCATTAATGGGACATTTTTCCCCTTTCTGGAGCCTATTACCTAAACAGGATTTTTAAATGGGGAAAAAATATATGTAAGTGGCCTCACTGCCTTCCTCCAGGCTTTCATCAGGAACAGCAGGGGGTCAGCCACAGAAACCTCCTGCAAAGAGAACGTGCCTGGACACATGGCTGCCTGTAACTTGGGATTCTTTTAGTCACTCACAGTCCTTCTGAGAGCTTGATCTGGTGATCTGAAAAAAAAAAAAAAAAAAAAAAAATGTTTCTTTTAATCTCCATCTTCCTTCTCTGTTCACCTATCAATGGATTTGACCTTGCAACTCCTTGTTGGAGGCTCGCTGTTGCTGTCATAGAACGAACCTGCCTTTATTTCTTCTCTTGGTTAATACGGCTCTACATCCTCTTTTATTTTATAATTTAGCGTCTATTTATCTATCTATCTATCTATCTAATCTATCTATCTATCTATCTAATTCTATTTTTCTATATATGTCTGGGGGCAGTAAGGGCAGTGGCTTCTTACTTCTTCCTCCACAAACTCCTGACTTCAAATCGTGTGGTTGCTCTTCTTCCTCTTGCAAGGTGGCTCTGCTCCTTGTGAAGGGTGGTGGTCAGGGTACTGAGTGTAGGTTTGATTCAGTTTGTGGGGAGGACAGCTATTTCCTATGTCTTTTCCTCCTTAATATACAGCCTTTCAAAGTGCATGGCCTTTCCTTCTGGGTGCAGAGTACTGAGATGAACAGCCCTGGTGTTAAGAGTTGCAGACCAAGGCTAGATCTGCATCCACCTCTGTCTGCCTGGGGATGGGGCACAGGTAAGTCTCTCTGAAGGGTCTGTAGGGTTAAAGGAACCTGCAGTAGGGCTTGGATAAAACAGTTTATCTGACAATTTGCCATTTAGTAGCAAGCACCTTCCTATGTATTTGCCTGGCATTGATGAAGAATACACCTCCAACTAGGTAAATATTTCTGACCACTATAGATATGTACAGGAGTGGGAATGGGATTCTTTTTGAGAAGCTGAAATGGTTTTGTTTTGATGCTTTTGCAATAAGAATTTTGAATTCTCCTATTGAAAGTGTTCTGTCTGAAATTTTAGCTTCTTGTAGTGATTTTGAATGATTTTAAATGGCTGAAAATTAGATGTTTAATTTAACTCAAGCATTGGCAGGAGGGAGAAAGGAGCAAGAAAGAGCAGAAGAGAGGTCTTAGGAAATGTTACATCCCCTAAAAGATATTATAGCCAATCAAATACAAATATTGACAACAGCTGCTCGGTTGTCATCCTAATAATCCTTGGAGGGTGGAAGTCCTTTCTCAAGGGTGATGCTGTAAATTGCTGAAAGTCCGCCTCAGCATTACATCAGGGCTCTGACTCACACTGGTGAAGCAAACAGCTTGGCATGAGATGTTGCCCTGTACGGTGAGCGGCTGCTTGCCCCAGCATTACTCATCTGTAAGGGCACTGGCAGCAGGAAGGAGACTTGGTGCTTCTTGTTTGCTCTGGCATGCATCCCCACAGGCTCCTTGCAGCTCGGTGAGTCTCCGTTTTACCACGGAGGTAGGCAGAGGTGGACTCACCTGGTGGAGCTTCTTGACAAGGTGCAAACATGAAGCACGGAGCTGGTGATCCCTCCTTTGAAGGCTGAAATTCAAAGCAAATGATGATTTAATACAAGTGGGGCTTTATTTAAAAAAGTCTTTGTATTCTGAGGAAACAGAGTAAGAGGTATGGAGCATATTGTTTAAAGCATTTGAGAGCAGCAGCCAAGTGTGCCATTTATTCAGTTAAAGAATCAAAATGAGCCTCTTACATTTTCATCTCAGCTTCCCTCCCCTCTTTAGTTCTTTTGTCCTTGATGCTTTCTATTGATCCTTTCTAACCTGGAGGAGAATGAAGCAGCATTTGAAGTACCTTTTTCCTCCTCCTTCTCCAATGACCGTCAGGACACCCTGCAGAGACACATAGGAGGCAGAAATTGTTCTTCTCCTCCCATCCGAATAGCATTATCTCCCGGCAGGTTGTCTGGCTCTTCAGATGTATTTATATTGATTGGAATGGGGAGTTTAACCAACAAACTCAAAACATCAAATACACTGCAGAAACTGATGCTGAGAATTAAGACCCCATTGCAGGGTAGGGCTGCACTGCATGCTGAGTCACTGGCAGTTCTCTGTCTTGGGGTGTCACCGTGCTGTGGGGTGGGCTACACTATTCAAATGGCTGCAGCTACTTTGACAACAGGAGCTGGTTTTCAAATAAACCTTTCAACAAAAAGAGCTGGGCCTTGGGCCAACGCTCGCCGTGATAAGCAGCTTCCTCCTGTCTGAGTGGGAAGGTGACGTACAACAGAAAGGTCACAGGGTCTGGTATCAGGGGAGAGATGTTTGACCAGAGAGTCCACTCAAAAAATAAATGAAGCTTAAACTCACACTTGAGATACACCTTTCCTGGAGGCAACAAGGAAGCATATGGCATGCATTTTCACTAGGAAGATTCTATATATTTTTTTTTTTTTCCAGACAATGCATATCTGTGCTGAGAATTGGTTTTTGGCAGCAAAGGGCAGGAGGAGAAAACATAGCAAAAACGTATGTGGGAAGCAGACACATTTTGTAAAGATTTTCTTTGAGCACTTCCAAGCAAATATTTCCAGGGACACCCAAAAATAAGATGGGAAAAAATAGAACTGCCTCAAAACCAAAAGAAAGAATTTCCTAGTCCCCAAACACACATTCTTCCTGATGTGAATCAACAGGAATCAGAAATCACTACTCCAGATCAACAGCTCAGGGGACTGCTCCTTCTTTGACACCACATATGAATACCTTGGAAATCTGTGCTGCTGCTTTTCCAGCTCCTCCCTGGTGAGTCCCGTGGCTCCACTTCAGAGCAGATTTGCCTGAACATCCCTGGCCTCTTGCTTGCAGAGGAGCCTCCTGAAAAGGAGTCTGGTTATTGTTGCAGTCATTGTGAGTACTGAAGTGTGCTCACTGGCCTCTTCCAGACTGAACCTAGATAAAAACCATTTTCACTCGAGCATGCACAGTCTGTCCCCAGTACTGCACTTGGGCAATGGAAAACCAGGAGCCCCTGCAGCACGGTGTGCCAAATAGAGCAGCTCTCTGCAGCCACTCAGGGAAACTGCACAAGTAAGTTACTCCATTAAATCTGATGGAGACAAAAGACAGGAAGGACAGAAAGACTGATAGAAATGAGCTTGTCTGCCAGCCTCCCTTCCAAGAATGCTGCCTTGCCTTGCGGCACTGGTGGGAAGAGAGGTGGCAAGACTTATCTGCCAGCAAAAGTTTCTTTGAAGAGATTTCACATTGCTCACGGTTATTGATTTGATATTCAAAATGAAAAAAATATGTTTTGATTTCTGCCAAAATAAGGCTGTTCTCTTTATTCTGGCTTTATTTATGCTTTATTTATGCCCCCCCTCCTTCTCTCCTCTTAAACAATACAGTGGATCACATAAAGATGTAAAAGAACAGGGAGTTTAGTGGGTGGGAGGTGATCAATTTTTAGTCTATTAAAAAGTTTGAAATTGAAATTGTTGTGATTTGGAGGGAAAATGGAGGCACAATTTCACTCCCTTCAAAGTGTCTTGTCAAAAAGTCAGTCTTCTCCTCCCAGCTGATTCTAATTCTGTAAGCCAGTGAGATGAGATAAATCTCCTTTGTCTACAGAGAAGAATGACATCAGACAAAGCAAAGCCCATGGCTCTAATTAGTCCTTCTGACAAGGCAGAAATCAACACAACACAACAGCAGCTTGCGGTTGGACACGCTCCTTAGATCATTTCACAATCAAAGCAACTGCTAATATGTGAGTGTAACATGGGAGTGCGCGAGGGTTGTCCCTGGGTTGTGATATGCTGTTCTTTCCTCTCTACCTTTAGGCACCTCATTGTCTGTGCTCACTCCCAATTCTGTAACGGGTAATCCTTCTGCTGGAAACCTTCAAGGGAAATAGCCGTTATGTATTATGATAGCACAAGTTTAAGTGATCATTAAACAGTAGGAGTTACTATTTGAAATCTATATCCTCACTAACCAGACCATTCTGTTTCACCCTGGGTGAAATCCACCCCTGAGGAGAACAAGGGCAAAGCATAATTTAAGCTCCACTAAACCCTCAAGAAATAACTTCACCGATTCTGAACACATCAATCACATTTTTTTTTTTTAAATGGAACATAAAACCTAACAAATTTTAACAAGGCTCCCACCAGTATCAATTCCCTCTAATAGCATAAAGCCTGTACATCTCTGCTGATAGTGAGCTCTAAAATGTATTGCGAACAGAACAAAAATAGAAAACTAAACAAATTCTGAAGTATTAAAATAATAAGAACACAAAATTCTTGCATTTGTAGCTAGCAGGGATTTTGAAAGGAGACTGATAGCATCATCCCTGGTTTAGAGATGAGGAACAGAACTGCAGTATGGTTTTCCCAAAGTCATGTGGGAGGTCAGTGGCTGAACTGACTGCTGAGCCCTCATCTACTACTATCCCAGTCCCCAGGCATGTGTTTGCCTGCATGTGTGCATGCTTCAGGCTCCTAGAGAAGTTACCAAAGCAGGTTAGTAAGGGGTAGCAAGCTACTGCATATCTAATTGTCAGAGAAAAATGGAAAAATGATATTCAGAAGCATCCCACAATTGTCTTCTTCTCTGCAGCCAAGGAGATCTCCGTTGATTTAGCAGAGCAGTTGATTAGCTGCTCTGTCTTGTTGGTGAAGGGAAGCATAGGCTGGGCCACAAATTAATATCTGTGAATTTATCAAAGTAATCTGGTTGCCTAGAGGCCAGGAGCCAGAGGCATATGTAAATCTCTGAAAACATTGTGACAGACATGCAGCCCAAATTTTGGGACTTTGACAATTTCAGATTGTGAGTACTGGTTGAATACTAGCTGATACTGAAGAAGCGTGGGAAGCTTTAGATGCTTTGCCAGCTGACTTCACTTGCTGTCTTTGTGTGTAGTCAGTGATGAGAGACAGCCTCCTCCAAATCCTTGTCTGGGTGAGCCGGGCTTTCATCTATGGCTGCAGGAGGAATCAGGGAAAGGCTGAGTACCTACATGAGCCAGGGCAGGCAGGCTGAGCACCCTACCATGGCTTCTGAGAGGACGAGCAGCAGATCTCCAGGAGACCAGGGGCTTGGTTTTTGGGTAGAGGTCTCTGTTTATGTAGACTTGGCAGGCTGCAAAACCTGAATCCATCCTAGGTTACAATTTGCTTCTGTGCATCTGAGCAGTAGGGGCTAAGTGGATGCAGAGCAGTCCTTAATTTCTTTTACCCCTTAATTTCTTTCTTGTTAGGGCAGTGGCCTGACACTATTTCTCTGACCAGCAGTTAGGCTCCTTCTGGCTAGAAAGACCAATCTTTAATGTCAAGAAATTGAATTTATGCCTCTCTCAGGCTAATTTTAGAATTCAATTATGATCAAGAAAAGATCTCGAAAGAAAAATAACAATAAAAATTCACTCCAGATACCTCAAAGCAGATACACAAACAGCAACCAAAAGAGTCTTGGCTTAACTGGGGAAAAAACAGTTTATCTTGATTTGCCTCATGTGAGAACTTAGAGAGAAGAATGAAAAATACTTGCAAAAAGTAGGAAACTTTGTTTCTTCTTCAAGATGTAGTAATTCTGACAAGTACATTGAAAATATATCAGAGAAGATCTTACTGTCCCCAGATGGAGTAAGACTGAAATTGGCAAATGGTACATTAACATATTTCTGCTTACATTCCAGCCTTCCCACAAAAGGAAATGTTATGGGGAATTAATTTGTGTAGTTTACAAGCTTCCTGGGTTTTGCTTGGAGTTCAAGACAATGAAGAACCTCTGCATCTGAGACAGAATCCTTTAAAAATAAATAAATAAATAAATAAATAAATAAAACAAAACAAAACAAAACATGGAGACCTTCATCTTTCTGGTTGATCTGAGCCTAAACTTCAGGGTTGTTGCTGTAGTTTTTAGTCACCTTGTGTGAGCTTCAGATAAAGACTTTACGGGAATTGGGTGAGAAGTGGTTTTCACATCCTGACAGAAGATACACTTCCTACCCCAAGGAATTGTTAACACCTTACACAAAGTGCAGTAAAACAAAGAGAGAGGTGCCTGATCATCTGAAGATTTAGGGCACTAAATGGCCCATACACCTTGAACTGTCTGCTCTAAATAATGGATTGTGGAACAGCTTCGACCCAGGAATCTGCAAATCTTTTAGCCAAAGAGCTCCTTGGAGATGAGAGAGACCTAAGATGGCTGAAATCATAAAAGCAAAAAGCTAAGAGGACACCAAAGATGTTACCTGGGCAACCTGCTCTGAGACAGGATTAACTGTGCTTTCACCATCTGGGACAGCTGGGTGTCACCCCTTCTGAAAACCTCAAATGTTCAGGGCAATTTTAAGAACAGATTAGCACACATCTGCCAGGGATGATCTTGTCCCCAGGGTGAACAGACTGAACTTTTTTATTGTTTGCACAAAGCTGTGTCTTCTAAGACTTTTACCAAGAAATCCATATGGAGCTTGAGATTTTTTTCTCTAGAAAAAGTGATGATGGAAAATCCAATTTTTTTATACATATATAGCCACTTTTCTAAAAAACATAGTTTAAAAGGGTATCAAAAATACTAAACTAACTCAGACAGATACAGTGCTTAGCAGATTATTAGCATAACAAAAATAATACTTGAAACCTGTTTCTATATCATTGTGTTACACAAGTATTTATACATATAGCTGAATTTGGGAAGCAGAGGAAGATGGACGGTGTCAGCAAAGTTGGTCACCTGACTCAGTCTGGAAACTAAAGTTAGGTTTCCAGAATACTAAGGATATCTAATCCTCTGAGCAGTACAGACAAAACCTCACAGTAAAGTGAATTGCCTGCAAAGACGAAGGAATTTTGAAATAAATGTTCAAATATCATTCTTTCAAATATGCATTGAAGTTTGTCTCTGGAGACAAAACCTCAGAACTCCTGCTTTACATCAAGCCAAGACAAATGTGTCACTGGTGGACAGCTGCTTGAAACCAAAAAGATGAGTCGTTCCCACCCTCCTATAGCAGCAAGCTAATGAGATAGCCAACAAGGCTCGGATGTAGCTTTTGAAGCCATTTACTGCCATTCCAGATCAGAGAAGATATTCTGATAGTGATTACTAAAACACTTAATGTCCTACCTGAGCTACCCAGAGCACACATTTTCCAGCAACCTCCCCATATCCAATATTATTATTTTTTCAGGCTTTTGCAGTGCCAAACCTCCAGATCAGTGGCATAGAGATGGTGTTACATGTGTTGGATTTGATATGTCAGAGAAGATAACCTTTCCTTTATGCGGCTTGGTGTGTGATGTTCTCATTAGACCTGTTACTTAGAGGCAGACACAGTCTTACATGAATTAAATCGCACTTTTCTAAAAGTCAAGCTTATTAATCTAGATGGAACAAACTAACAAGGTAGATGTAGTCAGTATGCCCTGGAGTTTCTCAATTAGGACTTTGTGCACTGAAAATAAAAATGCATCGCAATTAATGCTTTCCAAAGTAAAAGGTCATTTTTCTCTTTTATGAGAGAGAAAAGTGAAAAAAAACCTACAGTGTTCTCAAAAACAACGTTCAGGTTTTTCCATTCAAAAGAGGTTTTTGATGGCATGTATGTTACATATGTAGGCAAAAGATGGCATGTATGTTACATATGTAGGCAAAAACTTCTCAGAATGCTCAAAAATGAAATGAAGCTCTTCAAAATAATTGGTATAAAATATTTCATATATGTCTGAATAATAGTGTATTTGAGAGGACTACTTTATCATTTCCTCTGTAGAGCTATATCTCTTCAGTTTTCCTTTGTGTTTTGAAGAAGGATTTTTTCTTTTCTTTTCAATCTTGAATTTTTTTCCCTGGAATTAAAAAAATCTTAATTTTAAGCAGCATCCTCCTCATTTTATGTAATTGTTTGAATGAGGCCTAGAAGAAATGCTTTTGTCTTTAGCTTCATGTCTCACTCAGTGCTGGAGTTACTAACTGTATCCACAGACTGAGTGGAAAAGAAGCCCTTATTAGATACTATATGAACCGTAAAATTCCATAAATGTGTGAAAAAACAAGCATTTTGGGAGTATGGGAGCCAACACTAATTAACTTGTCCTATGGATTTTATATACTCTTTTTTTTTTTATTATTATTATTCATTTTGTCAATTGCTTTGTGTAGTAAATTTACTGAATCATTCTAACTACTTACTGATCGGTTGCTGGTGCACCGGATCAGTCCTCTGTCATTGTGGGCTCACTCATTGGTGCCAGCATCCATCTGTAATGCTGTGGCCCCTTGTGTTCCTTATCTCTGGGCTATCTGGCTGACACCAGCTTGCCAGCCGCTCTGCAACTCGACCTCCCTTAGGTTCTTCCCTCCAGGAGTAAAGCAGCAGCTCCATCAAAATTACCAACATTTTGCTACTTGCTTTGTAGGATTTCTGGTGCTGGCGGGGCTCATTTAGTGGATGCAGAATGGGATAATCCAGTTTTATGTCAAGCATTGCTTTATTCCAGTTGCATATTTAAATTAAACTTCAAGAGTAAACTCCTCAAAGAGTCTGCTCTGAGCTCGATGTGGGCATAGGAGTCAAGCCTATGCCAAACGCCTGGTTGCATCTTGCCTAAGGTGTGCTGGGGGGAGGCTTTTGGAAACCCTCCGGGCTCTGTCCTTTGAGTGCCCTTCCCACAAGGCATCCACCCAGTCTGTGCCCTACGGCATTAAAGGGGAGAGTCCTCTTTAGCAGCTGAGCCATGCGGAGGGGTGACCCCACATCCATCCTTCCTCAGTCTCAGCAGAAATATGGCCCATCTCAACCCTGACTATAATGCCCCTAAAAAGGTCATCATGGGACCCCCATGGGGCAAATAGATCAGAACTGATTATGAATTAAAATGAGAGTTTCCAAAGCCCATTTCTTTTGTTAGAAATCTGAAATTATTTGTAGTATGTTAATAAAGTTCATCTATGTCACCCGAACTCTCTTTCAATTGTTCAGTAAATTACTCTCTGAGGGGCTGAATTGAGCAAAGGTGGGAAATTATTTAAACATGCTGGTGGCTGGCTGGTATCCAAGCACGAGAAGAGTCCATGCAGCAGCTAACAAGTGGCCTGGGGACACCAGAGAGGTGGGGCAGGATGGTGGGGACTCAAGGTCAGATACAGAGCAGGAGTGTCTGGGGAAGCTCCTGTTATCCTATTGATAACAGATACAGGGGGTCAGCACGCCAGCCCAGCTCCTGAGATGAGCTGTCAAGCAGGGAGGGGTAAGAACCTTATGAATGTCTGTGAATATTTGTTGAAATAGGCCTGATAAGAAGTGTGGCTGGTAGATGTTGGTTTTGTCTTGGGTTTTAAAAGGGGGGGTGCCAGTGAAAAGCGTGTACACACTGGCACTGGCACTGGGTTCTTAATGGCTTTTGGCAAAAGACCTAAGCTTTCAGCTGTAAATGCTGAGGCTGATGTATTCTGGGTCAGTGTACTCCAGTCACTGCCCTTTGCCAGCAAGATGGATGTCAGCTGCAAATGCAAAACTTCAGGAGAAGAGCAGAGAGGGGATGTTCATTAATCTTGAGGAATGTCTGGATGAGCCAAGTGTCTCTGTAGTCTTGAGAAAGAGACCTTGACTCTCCTGGGCTAGGAAGGAAAAAGGCAATGCTGCTCTGTGCTTCACATGCTTCCCCATCTGGACATGCCTTCCTCCAGAAATAACCTGTCATTGGTTTTCTCAGCAGGGTTCAGCTACTGGGCCTGGGTGTATTGTGCATTCAGCCCTTCCAGCATCCTCCTCCAGGTACAAGATGGGAAGACACAGCTCACCCCAGTCCTGCCTGTGCAGGTTTTCTCCCACCCTTGCTCTTGGAGTGGGTGCAATGCTTCTGTCTGCAGCATCCCTGGCTCTGCCCTGTAGGATGCCAGGTCAGTGCAAGAACATGGCCAGTGAAGAAAAGGGGCAGGTTTTGGTAGCTGGTATCTCTCCTGTCTGAGACAGAGCCAAATCCTTTAGAAATCTATTAGGGTGTTGGAGGAAAGGAGGGGAGAAACAGAAAAAGAGTGATGCCAGGCAGAAAGGAAAGCTAAGCATCTGCTGATTAGGGCATTCCCTTAGGAGACTTAAAATCCAGGTTTAAATGCATCTTCTGCCTGAATCAGATATCTTGCATATACGATTTCTCAAAAATTGTAACAAGTTCTGGAATGTTCCTGAAATGCTGCTCTTAATAGTCCTGTATGTAAATTGATTTGGAGCTGCAGGTTTTTAAATGTTTGACTTGAATAGCTGTTGTTTAACATCCTCTTTAATTATATTGAATTCTTTCTGTGCAATCAAACATTGCTTAGGGCCATTGGAAAGTGAAGTATTTCATTATCCTTTTAGGATATGAATACATCATCCAAATTCTTTCCAAACGTAGAGCTGAATTGACTACTTCTGCTTAGTCTGTGTTGCAAGGCTCATTTTCCATCTTGTCTAGTACTGGACCAGTCGGAACTGATACCATCTGAAATCTTTAGGCACAATGCAGTGTTCTGTCAGCAGCAAAGCAAACGTACTTGGTTTGTATACCATGTACTTAGTTCCCTAGGAAGATCTGATTGAGAAAACCTAAGGATTTATGGGCATTCTTTTATCATTTTACTGTGGATTCCTAACCTTATTTTTGGGGGTAGATGGATGGATGGGAGGACTAGATGGATTAAAGTGAAAAAGAAATTCAAGGAGTTTTTGTGCAAGAAATGAATAAACAAACCTCCCGGGGTTTAGGCCTGGGTTTGTCTCTTGACAAGAAAGCACCCCACCTGTATCACTCCTGATGGTGCTAGTCTAGCTTCAGCAAACCCTTCAGTGATGTTAATTGTACTCTTTGTGCATTCATGAAAAGCGCACAGTTCCTGGGGGAAAAAAAATCGTTAGATTTTTCTAAAAAGATTTTGAAGTTTTCTCTTGTAAACAGACACAAAGGATGCCCTTTGAACAGGACAGGATACCCCAGGAAATACTTGTACATTTTTATCCCGGTGTTGTTCAGGGATACCAAGTATGTCACTCCCATCAAAACAATGGGAGACAGAAAGAGTAGAGAGTTATTTCTGAGAGCAGCCTCGGCTTGTTCATATGAGAAGGTTTTAAGGAGCAAGTGAGGAACCCAGCTGCTGCCTGTGAGCACCATCTCTGTGCAGGAGTGATCAGTTCTTCAGGGGTTTAGCTCCCATTTTGCCTGCAAAATAAGAGCTGTTTCTACACCTCCCTGCCCTGAAAATCACAAACTGCATTGTAATGACATTGCCTCCTCCTTCAACAGATGATTTTTCTACTCATTGCTTCAGCTTGGTCGCTATCCTTCTATTCAGTATAAGAAGAGGAAAAACAAACACTTTGAACATTTTGCATTTGCTTGTAATGTCTCTTTGACACTGTATCACAAGCGCCTGGGAGCTGTCAGAGCCATAACATGCAATATCTAATTAACATTTCTGTTTTCTGAAATGGTAATTATACCCTTTTGTACTGTGCTGAGCTTGTATTTTTTGAAGTGTAAACATGGAAGTGGCATCAAAGGTGTATTTCTGAGCCATTGGTATGAGGCATTTGCCCAAGAGCTTGGTTGGGAGGCTTCTGCAAATCCGGTAGGCCACAAGTTGAACATGAACCAGCAAGGCTTGGCATAGGACTGTTGTGGCTCACAGGCAGCCACAGCTGTGAAATTTGTGTCCTTTCAAAAATGACTCAGAGCATCCCCTGATGGACAACGGTGTGTGGTTCTTGGCCTAGAGAGAGCAAGTCTGGAAACCAAACATTTAAGCTTGGGTTTGATAAATGGGCTGATACGGCACAGTGCCTGCAGGGGCAGGAGGCTGCACGCAGCAATGTGCATGCTTTCATTCAGTCTTTGTTCTCATTAGCACGTGAAGACTGGCCAGAAATCCATCATCCATTCAAGGTAGACAGAAGACACCTGATAAGGTAGAGAAGGCAGAGCCATTAACCTGAAGAAACAGACTAATGTTCTCTTCCTGCTGAAGCCTATCACAACAGATGACAAGAGACACGGACATGTCCTGGGTGCAGTCTGTAATCATGCAGAAGGGGAAGCAATGCTGCACAGTACTAAACCAGTTACTTCAGTAGCAGCAGGCTTGAAGGAGAGCATCTCTGCCTACCTGTGATGTGTGTAAGGCCTCCATTACTTTCATCTCTTTAATGCTGAACTTGCAACAGCTCTGTGAAGCTGAGCAGTGCTGTCAGTCCCCCATCACAGCAGGCAAACAAAGTGCTTGCATACCTTCAGACACCTTTTCTCCCTGCTGTGGCTGAATGTACAATACAGGAGAGGTACACCATGGTGGGGAGCTTGGAGCTGAAGTGGGAGCAGTGGGAAAGCCCCTTGTGTGCCACGTTTTGATGGGACCTCCATCCTGACAGAGGCTGATTGTTGGGCTGAGGCTGAAGGCTGAGGTCGCATCCATAAATGAAGGTCAGCTCTGGCACTTGTGGACAGGGGTACCTGGGTACCGCCCACCCAAAGAAGGCTGTGCTCTGCAGGGGGATGCTGTGTACCATGCGGGGGGGCAGCACTCCCTTATGTTCCCGTACTGTTCTGTGAAGCAAGCACTGTGCTGGGGGCACCACTGCTTCCTCTGGTAGTCCAGTGAGTCTCACCTGTGGCCAAAGGTGAGGTATTTTTAAAAGTAAGATTGGGAAGATAGGAGGACCAGTCTTTCAGCAACACAAAGCCATCTGCCCTCACAGAAACCATAGGTGCACACCTTTTTGTTCTTTCCCCTCTACGCCAAGCATTTCCAAACAAAGGCCACGATATATTCTTCCTCTGGACCCTGAAGGGCAGATAATCACCTGCCTTTCAGGCTGCTGCCTCCTGCCATGTACGGAGCATGGACCTTGTGGGGGTACATCCCTATGTAACATGTCTGCAAAGCAAGTAACAGACACTTCTCTTTCAGGCTCTCTGCGTCAGTGTAAAAATGGTACGGCACAAATGCATCCAATACCTTCACCTACCATTTTAGAGCTTTTCACAAGATTTACGAGCTGTTGGACTTCCACACACATTTCATATTGCCATAGCTACTAATTATTAATAACACCCTGCAACGAAGGCTAACAGCCTCCTGGAGGGAGGGGAAGTTCTGTAGCTTTTGACTCTGGCCAGTGTTATTCAGCATCAAACCAGAAGTCTCCTGATCAGCCCAAGACATGGAAACTGCCCCTTTCAGCCTGCAATGAAGCAGGGCATATCTGTACAGGAGTTCACCACCTCTTTGCACCCCTGCCCCATTGGCTTTCTCTTCTTATGGAAGGGGTTAAGCCTTAATATGCCTCCACTGTTCCCCGTCTTTTCTTGTGACGCTGAAGTGGCCATTCAGGCAGCTCCACTGTTACGAACAGGCACACACAAAAAAATCGTTACAGAATAAAGATGTTACAGAACAGAATAAAGTCTGTTCATTCTTGAAGTCCCCCTGGTGATACAAACATACTGGAGGGCCGAGAGAGATCCTGTTCCTTGCAGCTCTGTCCACATGGACTAGCCAAGGGAATCTGTTCTCTCTGACTTTTTAAGGTGAATGCAAGAGTAGAACAAGGTGCCTTTGGGAGTTGTAAGAAACTAGCTTGGTTCAGAGATAAAATATTGTAAAATACTTTGCCCAGGGCTGGAAGGAAGCACATTTATTGTGGGTATAGAGTACTGATCAAATGCAGTCTGTTTAATTGCACTTCTGACCCTTCCTGCCATCTCTCTGTTCAACCATGATTACAGCTTCCCTGGCTCAGTGCGTCTCAGCCTGTCATGTCATACCAAGCCCGTGATGTGACATGGGGGAATAGGAGGTGACAGGGCAGGAACAGCCTGATGGGCTGCGAGGCTGGAAACAGAGGTGAAGTGAGTTATTTTGGGATGGGATGCCAGCAACTGACAGCTGATATAAAACTGACCTGACAGACGAAAGGGCCAAGCTGCTGTTTTCAGCCTTGGCAGAGGAACTTACTGACCTGTAACGACAGTTTGGCACTTCCCCACCACTGAGTCACAGAGACCCAGCAGCGAACGGGTTGATCTCCCAGCCTGTGGACAGATGCTCTGGCATTGAAGGCACAGTGTGCTGCAGGGACACTTCAAACCTTGGCTCTTGTGTTAGCCTCCAAAAGACCCAGGAGCAAGTTGCTCCAGGCCAGAGTCACCTTAGATCTAGGTGCTGAGAGGATGTCTAGGGAATTAATCACAGAATCACAGAATCACAGAATAGTCTAGGTTGGAAGAGACCTCCAAGATCACCTAGTCCAACCTCTGACCTAACACTAACAAGTCCTCCACTAAACCATATCCCTAAGCTCTACATCTAAACGTCTTTTAAAGACCTCCAGGGATGGTGACTCAACCACTTCCCTGGGCAGCCTATTCCAGTGACTAACAACCCGTTCAGTAAAGAAGTTCTTCCTAAAATCCAACCTAAACCTCCCCTGGCGCAACTTTAACCCATTCCCCCTCGTCCTGTCACCAGGCACGTGGGAGAATAGACCAACCCCCACCTCGCTACAGCCTCCTTTCAGGTACCCGTAGAGTGCAATAAGGTCGCCCCTGAGCCTCCTCTTCTCCAGGCTAAACAGTCCCAGCTCCCTCAGCCGCTCCTCGTAAGACTTGTTCTCCAGCTCCTTTTCAGCTGGAGAATTTCAGCTCCTTTCTAGTCAAGAGAGACAAGCATGCTCAAGGGGTGGCACTGCCCATTGCAAGACAGACATATGAGATGCCTGGAGATAAATTGCCATCTAGTGCTCCCCATCTCCATACAGACTTAGAGGTTTGTGTCTGCGTGTGTGGTGGAGGGGGGCCTGGTTTACCTTGATGCAGGTATTTAACAATTAGATATATTTGAAGCTAAGGGAGGTGAATCCCACCCTTTGGGTCTCTGCGTGTCATCTACAAAAGAGGCAGAAATAAACTCTCCTCCCTCAATTTATTATGAATATTCTTTAAAACTGGCATGTCTTGTATGGTCATTGTTTGGAAGCAGGGACCGAGCCATGGCTTTCAGGTGAATATTTTAGTTGAAGGTAGAACTTTCAGGCTTCAAGGCTCTGGAACAAATCCCCACAATGTCTCTGCATGATCTGTTTCTGCACCATCCTCCACCTGTCCCAGTGTCAAACACAACATCTCAAGACTCTGTGAACCAGCTCTTCTGCTTCCTGGAGGAGGAGAAATTTTGCTGCAGTCAGTGGGAACTGTAAGTGGTGAAGCAGAAACTGCACTTAGCTCAGAAAGCTCTTGAAACATCCAGTGCCTAAGTGAAATCACAGAAAACCTGAATAAAGCAAAGGTATCCAGGGCCTTTTTGACTTACTCTTCAAATAGGATTGCTTTCTAACACAAGCTGCTCTGAACCACGGAGAAATGCTGGAAGACTTTGTAAATCTATTTGCCTTCTGGCATGAAACAATGCCTTTGACTGGTAGCTGTATTTTCCCTAGAAATTTAGCCATAATACAACTTTAGCAGTTCCTGTTGGGATGATACATAATAATCAAGTCTACCCTGGTAAAAGGGATTTTCCTAGATGGTCAGAGTTTCTGGTCTTTATCACATTATTACTGCTAATCATAGCAGGTTTGTACTGACACCTTTATTTTCAGTTGTTATGATAAAAATAAATAACAATAGGGAATCTGCCTTTGCCAGTGTCATATTAGTCATATTAGATGGTTCTATCAAATCAGCTTTGGATACCATATATACATGTATTACATATATATATATATATATATTCATGCAGAGTTAAAAGGAAGGGTAAAAGGATCCATATATATATGTATATATTTATTTTTATTTTAAGGAATTCTTTACTTCCTTGGTTTGAATTCAGTCCTGTTTTGAACTAAGACATCACAGGAAATTCAGGTAGTTGTCAGAGTTTACTATCCACTGTTTGTTTAGAATTAATTTTTTCAAGTCTGGGCTCCTGGTACTTCCCAAATGGAAGAGCCTGTGCTCTGCTGTTACAGAGGAGACTCCATGCATCTTCCCCATGCCAGTCCAAGGGAGAACTCTATGCCTAGCCCATATGCTCAAATCCAAATCTGCACCATGAATAATCCATCTCCATCTTCCCATAAATGTAATGTCATTTTAATTTAGCAGCATGCGTGAGGAAATTCTAGAAGAGACAAGGCAGGATTTGAGGCTTTTTTACACATTGTGAAAAAGGAAGAGATCATCCACTTCCTGCAGGCTGCCCAGCATCCTGCTTGTAGCAGATATCAGGAGATAGCCTCCTTCTGTGTCGGGGCCTCCCAGGACTCGCTCACAGCACAGCTTTAGTGAATCACTCCCTGCCATATGCTCTTGTGTGTGGGTTGCAGCTTGAAGGGTTGGGGGGAGATCCCAAGAAAGAGCTACACAGCAGCTCTGCAGCCAGGGAGCAACGACAGAGAGATGGGGTGCCAGCACTGCAAAAGCCACCCTGCTGCTTGGTGCAGGGGTGTCTTCTGTGTTGTGTTTGCCAGCTTTAAACTTGAAAGCTCTGGCTCCAAGCTAAGAGTGCTTTGTGAGCCGCACCAAGCACTCACCAGGTCTTAACCTCCAGGCTGCTTGCAGTGCGAGCCCAACCTTTTCGCTGGCAGGTTACTGAAGCACTGCAAGGGGTGGAGATGCTGCTTTGCCTCTAGTGCTCTGAGAGCTTCAGGTGGCAGAGAGTGCACAGTGTGTTGTAAAGATGGACATCCCCGTCCCTGAACAAAAGCAGAAAGGAATTGGTTCATTGGTGTGTGGGGAGTATGGCAGGGAGGTTGTCACACTGTTAGTGTAACAACAAAGCAGGAAAGGCAGCCTGAGCCCCTGCAGGCTTCTTGCCTGCTGACTCCTGCTCAAACATTAGCCACAGTAGTCCAAATACAGTTTACTGGATATATGTTGTTACTGCCCTTCTGGTCTTACTAGGAGATACTGCCATGTTTTCTCTTTGAAAGATGGCTGAGAGGTGTTTATGCTCCTCTTTTGGGGCTCCAGGTGGTACGTGCCCAGGTTCTCATGTAGTTAATACGTGAGAAAGCTTCCCTTGAGCTTCAGCAAACATTTGAAGTGAGGTGGAGGAGGATTGGGAGTGTAATATTAGCTATGTTACTGCTTTGTTAAACTGCTGCTGCAGGAGGCATGGCTCTTGTGATGTGTGAGAGGGAAAAGAAAATAAAATACTGGAATGTAATCAGCCTCTTAAACAACACAGAAAAATCCCTGCCCAGGCCATGCCCTAGAGAGACCT
This sequence comes from Oxyura jamaicensis, assembly GCF_011077185.1. NCBI lineage: Eukaryota > Metazoa > Chordata > Aves > Anseriformes > Anatidae > Oxyura > Oxyura jamaicensis. The sequence goes on along the minus strand of NC_048919.1, from coordinate 1,545,171 downwards.
GGGGCCAGAGCAGAAAGGTGTGGCAGTGTGAGTAGGCTCTGAGATCTCTGTCGTTTTAACTCAGCTCATACTGGAGCTATATGATCACTGCAGCAGGTGGGGTGAGCCCGGCACCTCTGCAGGGCAGGATACAGGGATGCCAGGGCTCGGATCCCAAGGCATGAAGCAAGCGCCTTTGGGCAGGGTTGGGCTGCAAACTAAAGGGGCTGTGATCAGCAGGGCGTACAGAGCTGCACATGTGTGTGGTTTTGTGTGTGCACACAGATATCCAGCAGGTTCTTCGCCACCATCTTCTCCCAGATCATCCCCAATATGGAATTTTGGTCAGTCCTTCTCACAAGATCTGGCTTGGGGACAAGGCTTTCTTATCCTCAGCTGCCAGCAAAGCTCTGCCCCTTGGTCTCAATGTTTGATCCTCCAGCATTAGAGCCCTGTCAACCAAAGAAGGATGCCTTTGGCATCACAGAAAGTGCTGCTCTAGAAGGTGGAGGAGGGTGGAGGGGGGGGGTGGGTAAAATTTTGCTTGCTTACTTAAAAGAATAACAATGCTGGAAGCAATGGATTTTTAAGTCTTGATTTTGCTTCTTGATTAAACATTTAAAAGACTGTATACGTTCGACAGAAGACCACGCTGCCTATTAGCTTGCAATTGCACTAAATGTATCAAGCTAATTTAGTCCTGGCATTTTGCCAGGAACAAGCACATGATTTGTTTGAGAGACAATCTGAAAACTGGTTTTAAATAAAAATTCAGAATAATTCACTTTTTTTTTTTTTTAAGAAAAATGACGAATTTTTTTTTTTTTTTTTTTTTTTTTTAGTTTATATCATACTGAATGAATGGGAAGCAAACACCATCTTTGATGCTTCAATTCCAACTCTGCCTCTCCAGTTCTGACAGGGAGAAGATAATGTATGAAGAGGTTTGTCTCAAGTTTGTATGGAAATTTGAGCTAATTGACAGGTACACTAGAAAGAGAGAGATGGAAAAGTATTTTTCAGAGCTGTATTTGTTCAAAAACCAGCATCATGGTCTGGACTAAAGTGAGCAGCTTCCCTGGTGCCCAGGTGCTCCATGGAGCACAAGTTCTGCCTGTGGCTCCAGCCTGGGTGTGCTGAGGTACAGAGGAGCTCAGCTCTGCTTGTGCCTTGTTGGGTGTGCTGATTGCAGCAGGGAGGACAGTATCTTGTCTCACATGGAGCCTGATAAGCTTATCTGTCAGCTTACCTGTCAGTATTCTTCAGAATATTCTGAATGAAACTTCTTGGGAGCTACGTCATGCCCCATGTTGATGCCTGAAAGAAGGTGTGGGAAATTGTGCTGTATTTCACTATATCCATGGGCTTAAATGTTTTCCCATTACTTTTAAAACAAAGGTGTTTTCTGCGCTGATCTGTGACAAGCTCTCTGAAGGGAGGCACTCCGTGCAGCAAGCCCAAGGAAAGCACAGCACACACTGCTGTAAATCTGCCAAAAGCTACCTGACAAAGCTGTACGTATGCTGCACAGCAGCTCCTTTCTCTGTCATTAGGGTCAGACACCAGTATTCATGTAAGCCAGTGATCTCAGTCTTTGTCCTAGGAGCTGGCTGCACAATTTAGCAGGACTTAAATTCCTGTTGAAAGGAGAAAATGGAAAGCAGCGCAAAGCTGCTGAGCAGATCTGAAAATTTCTAGATGTAGCTTCAAGAGGATGCAAAGTGATGGTGAGTGAGAAAGTTAGATGTTTCACTAGAGGCTCCCATTCATCCTAAAATCCTAGTGGATGCCCACAGTGGGAAATAAGCAGGATGGGTCCAGCATGTTGCAGAAAGAAAGACAATTAAAAACTTACTTTCTCAGTCCTGCCTCTAGTGATGGTAACCTTCCATGGTGACCACAGATCCAGGTGAAGTCAGTACACGGACTGTGGGTAAGGAAGCCCTGCTGCTCACATTGCATTAAGCAGAATTGTATAAAGCTCCTTAAGAAAGAAATAATCCTCTTTTTTTCCCACCCAACAAATGCCATTTCTGCTTTCACTGATAATGTGAGACTTACAAAACTTGGGTTGTATTTCATAATAGGAAAACTCATATCCTGAGCCAGAGAAGTGTTACACTCTTCAATTCCTCCCTTCTCCCTCGAAGGTGACAATAACCTTTCAGCAGCAGAACTTCTTCTTAAGACATCATTTTCAATGTACCTTTCGAGCAAGGAAAAAAAGTGGGAAGTGGTTTTCCAGCTCGAGCAGCTCTCCTGGCCCTTTGTACACAGGCGAGCTGTAAGTCCCTGCTTTGGAAGTGCACTGCTTGCACATTATCTGCATGCAGGAGCTGTTGCATGAGTTAGTGACAACTGCCATCTCTGCACACAGCAGGGTGCCTTTCAAGGGTTAAACCAAATGCAGATTATTTCCACAGATAAATCCCTTCCCACTTTTTCCCTTTTTCACAGATTTTTTTTTTTTTTCTTTCCCCCTTTTTTTTTTTTGGGGGGGGGGGGTAGCTTGAAAACTAGATGAGTAGGAAAAGTGAATTACATCAGTTCCAGTTCGCAATGAGAGAGCTCTTTTAATCAATTTAAAGGAAGCAACCGTTCAAGTAATGATTTCAGAAAGAGGCTGAAATTATTCAATAAATAAAGGTGCCTCCACTTTCATTAGTTTTGATACACTTTAAGACTAACTTCTCAGAACATAACATGTACACTGTCTTTGTATAGACAGCCTGGGGTAGGGGATCCTTATGGTCTGTATGGGGCATTTGAGCAGCGTGGGTCTGACAGAGGATGGCCTTCAATAGATTCTCTGCCTACAGATAGACTGTTCAGGACTTTATTCTAGACAAATTATTCTGCTCACAATGTGGAATATAATGGAATAATGTTAAGTAGCCTTTGCTGTTGAGGCTAGCAGCTCTGCAAACTGAAGCTCTGTCTAATTGATTATTTCTATTTCCATTGTATGGATGGAAATAGTTTGTGGAACAGATAAGTGAGTTGAACTGCTGAAGGTGGTGGCAATTATGGGTAAGAATCCAGGGCACTTTGACTTCCATAGGGGACCCTCTGGTTGTTGTACCATGCTCTTCCCTTCTATACCTGCTAGAGAGAAGGCATCATGAGTGTGGGGAAGGGGCATCTGAGAAACATGCTGTCATATTCGTGAATCACCTTGGGACATATTGTGAGAAACAAAGTTGTGTTTTTGCAGTAGAGAATTATTTTTCTTTATTCCAAGGTAGTTGTGTAGTCATAATAAGGAGAAATGCTAAGTAGATAAGTGAACAGTAGAAGGCCTCACTGTTCCAAAATAAGGTAGAAGCTTGAGAAAAGCAGGATGAGCAGTGTGAGAACAGTAAAACAAAGATCACAAGTTCTCAAAACATAAGAAAGGAGAAATTAAAGGGTTGAAAAAAATAGAAAAATTGTACATATATGGTATAGAGGAGCGTTGAGTAGCTTGTGAACCTGTAGTACTCAGCCAATGAGGAAACAGGGAAGGTGATCAGGCAGGGTCTTCTGTGAAGAAGATCCTGTCTGAAGAAAATTATTTGAGATTTTTCTCACAATATCCAACTTCAGGCAAAATTAGAACTATAGGAAACCAATATTTAATATAGTTCATTTTAAATTTGCAGACACTGGAGTGTTAGGAAAGGAATAGATTAACATTCACTGTATGCCAAAATCACTGTTCTCAAAGATCTTTAACTCCACATCCTCTGGAGATGGCAATTTATGATGTCATGTATGTGAAGGAGAAGGAGAAAGAGGTGGGAGCTAGAGTTTTAAAGATTTTAAAATATATATTATTTAATTTATTTAAGGGATATGGAGCTTTTTCACCATGTAGCACCAGGTTTTCAGATGGATCTGTGACACATCAGTGTGGTCAGGCAGGGACAAGCTTGTGATCTGTGGATGCTGTCATGTGAAAGCCGAGTGGCTGTCAGTGCTCAGGGTATCAGGTCTGCACTGCACCAGGAGTTATCAGCTTGCTGCAATTACACATATATAGGGCTTCTCTATGGAAGCTGGCCTCAAAGACAAACCAGCTCAATGAGCGAGCAAAGGGACCCTGGCTGATGTAGGGTGGTTGGCACAGTAGAGTCCACGCAGACATTTGGGTACAGGCACTTCATCCTCAGGTAGCCCTCTGTACTCAACTCAGCTGAATTCTGCCTGTTTCTCCTGGGCACAAAAAGAGTTGGGAGTGACAACTGCTCTGAGTGCCTCATGTGAAGTGACCCAAGCAACAGCACTCTCCTGCTCCTTGTGCAGGGTTGGGGACCTTGGGTTTTGGCACCCCAGCAAGGCAGGAGTGTTTGGGTTCTTACTGGGTGGGCCTGGAGCGTGACTGCACATGGTGGTGGGAGATTGAAGCACATTTTGCAGAGGTAAGAATGAGACCTGGATTTATTTTTAGACTGGTGATATTTTTAGATTTCTTTTTCTACTGTGAGGCTCATATTTAGGTTAAGCAAAGCATTTTAAGAAATACTGTCAATGAAAAAGTCAGTAATGAATCATCTGGTTAAAAAAATTCCCCAACAATGAAATACAAAAGATTTAAAAAGTTACAGTATTTTCTCTTGACATTTGCAAAACAAGAAGATTCAGTTTTTCCATTTCTATTCAAACTAGATTCTGAATTTGGAGGAGAAAAGAAAAAAAAATATATTGAAAAACTGAAACTCCGAATGAAACATTTTATTTTGGACTATCTGAAATTGAATGCTACTTTTTTGTTTATTTGTTTGCTTTCTTGCTGCTGTTTTTTTTTTTTTTTTTCTTTTCTACACTGGATTTCTCAGGAACTGGTGAAAATAGTTCCAATTGTAAGTTGTGTCCCCCACCCACAACCAACAATTTTATGTCTGCTTTTCTTATGGAAAAAAAAAAAAAAAAAAACAACCCAAGACAAAACAGGTGTTAATCTAACTTTGTTTGCTTAAAAATCTTGACCCAATAGGTTCTTCAAAATACGTTGCACCTGCAAATTCAACAATCTCTTTACAGAAGCACACGAGAGCAAAGGGGCGCCAATGACACAAGGCTTGTGAGAGAGAGCCAGGGAGCTGGCTTCAGCTCTGCTCCTTCAGAAGCAGGAACAACAGAGGAAGAATAAACTCCATGCTTTTAACCTTCAAAATCCTGGGAGCCTGGGTGGCTGAGGTACAACGGTACGCTAGGGCGGCCTTGCTTTCCAAAATTTCTTCCTTGGAGAAGCTGGGCAATCCCCCACCCATGAAGGGAACTGCACGTGCAAGAGATGAGCCAGATTGCTGAACGAGGGCTGAGAGACCAAGCCACGGGTCCCAGAGTGCAAGTATCCTGACATCAAGTCGTCCTGGCTCTCTGTTGAGCCGCCGAGTTCTACTCCTGCTGCCAGCACTGAGGCAGCTTGGCTGAGTCTGCTGCCTTTGATCAGAACTAGCCTGAAGTTTTCTTGCTCTGGGGAAAACTTCAGCCAGCCTCAGAGAGACGGCCACAGGGCACAGAGGCCTTGGAGGTGCCCCGCTGGCTCTGCAGTCAAGACAGAGCACCTCGGCTCGCCTCCTGTGTTGTCACAGTGTGAACCCAGAAAGACTTTGGATGGGAACAAGCACCTCAGCTTGAGCCCTCACCCCTATGGTTTCCTTCCTTGGTTCTCTCCCACACTTCACCTGCAGCTCCTGCAGGGACTGAGCACAGTCCCCACTCAGCAGTTCCTTTTCCAGAAGGACTGAAGGGAAGGCAGGAACGGCCAGACGGTGAGACAGGACTGCTGCGGGGACATGGCCCCAGGTCCAGCACAAAGTCTGGATCGGGGGCAGGACGCCCCCGGCTGGAAGCAAACGGGAACAGCCGTGGGGGCCCTGTAGTGCTGGTGTCACCACATGGCCCAGGGCAGGCTCAGAGCACTGCTTGCTATGACCAGCAGTTACCTTCCCTGCAGAAAGGCCTTCTGCCAAAGACCACATCACAGAATCACAGAATCACAGAATTGTAGGGCTTAGAAGGGACCTCAGATTATCAGGCCCAACCCCCTGCCAAATCAGGTTCCCTAGAGCAGGTTGCACAGGTAGGCCTCCAGATGGGCCTTAAATATCTCCAGAGAAGGAGACTCCACAACCTCCCCAGGCAGCCTGTTCCAATGCTCCATCACCCTTACTGTGAAGTTCTTTCGCATGTTGGTGTGGAACTTCCTGGGCTTCATTTTGTGGCCATTGCCCCTTGTTCTGTCCCCACAAACCACTGAAAAGAGGTTGGCCAAATCCCTCTGTCTCCCCCACCTGAATACTTGTAAACAATAAGATCCCCTCTCAGTCTTCTTTTGTCAAGGCTGAACAGACCCAGGTCTCTCAGCCTTTCCTCATAGGGAAGATGCTCCAGGCCCTGTATCATCTTTGTGGCCCTCCGCTGGACTCTTTCCAGGAGATCCCCATATTTTTTTTGTACCAGGGAGCCCAGAACCAGACACAGTACTCCAGGTGAGGCCTAACCCAGGCAGAATAGAGGGGGAAGATCACCTCCCTTCACCTGCTGACCATGCTCCTTTTAATGCACGCCAGGATCCCATTGGCCTTCTTGGCCACCAGAGCACACTGCTGGCTCGTGGTCAACCTGTCATCCACCAGAACCCCCAGGTCCTCCTCTGCAGAGCTCCTCTCCAGCACATTATCCCCCATAACATGTGGTTATTCCTTCCCAGGTGCAGGACTCTACACTTGCTCAATGTCATGACCACATGTCATCTCCAGGATTCTGGTATTAAATTCAGCACTGTTTTTACACAGAAAATTCTTGATATGTCTCTAAACTTCTATTTCCAAGCCATTAACTGTATGGATATGCAATTGTCTTTAACCTTAATCTCTTTGTTAGTCTGTTTATAATTTTGCTTTTACGTTGGCTCCTGCTGCGTGGTTTGAGATGCAAAGTGCTATGGAGTCAGGGTCATGGAGCCACTGACACACCTCAGGCTGTGGTTTCACTCTCAGGAATTCAACCCCATGTCAGTTTGGGATTGTTTCCCCCAGCTCTCAGCCTCCTGGCCTGTTCAGGACTCCTTCATCCTCTGTGCCCCGCTCATCCAGCCACTGCAGACCAGCCTGTGAAATATTTATCTCACTTTTTTTTTTTTTTTTTTTTTTTTTTTTTTTTTTTTTTTTTTTTT
>NC_048919.1:1524673-1537630 GCF_011077185.1 Oxyura jamaicensis | reverse complement strand
GTTGGACTCGATGATCTTGAGGTCTCTTCCAACCTAGAAATTCTGTGTGATTCTGTGATTCTGCTGTGGGCTGCTGTGCTGAACATCACTGAGTGAGTCGGGGTCGGGGCTACTGGTTGCGGGGCGTTGGGTGCCATGTCACCTCCAGCTCTCACCACAATTTGGCCACAAGGTGACACGATTAAGACCAAATCATAGAATCAGAATCATTAAGGTTGGAAAAGACCTCCAAGATCATCTGGTCCAACCACCCCCTACCACCAATGTCACCCACTATCCCATGTACCCAGGCACCACGTCCAACCCTTTCTTGAGCACCCCCAGGAATGGTGACGCCACCACTTCCCTGGGCAACCTGTTCCAATGCCTGACTACTCTTTCTGAGAAGAAATGTCTCTTAATTTCCAACCTGAACCTCCCAAGGCACATCTTGAGGCCATTCCCTCTAGTCCTATCACTAGTTATCTGCAGGAAGAGGCTGACCTCCAGCTCCCCACACCTTCCTTTCAGGTAGTTGTAGAGAGCAGTAAGGTCTGCCCTGAGCCTCCTCTTCTCCAGACTAAACAACCCCAGTTCCCTCAGCCACTCCTCACAGGACTTGTGTTCCAGGCCCTTCACCAGCTTCATAGTCCTTCTCTGGACATGTCCCAGGGCCTCGATGTCCTTCTTGTAGTGAGGGGCCCAAAAATGAACACAGCACTCGAGGTGTGGCCTCTCCAAAGCAGAATACAGGGGGACAATCACCTCCCTGGCCCTGCTAGCAGCACTACTCCTGACACAAGCCAGGATGCCGTTGGCCTTCTTGGCCACCTGGGCTCACTGCCGTCTCATGTGCATGTGAGCATCAATCAGCACCCCACGATCCTTTTCCTCTGCACAGCTTTTGAGCCACTGCTCCAAGCCTGTAGCACTGCATGGGGTTGTTATGGCCAAAGTGCAGGACCTGGCACTTAGCCATGTTGAACCTCATCCCATTGGCCTCTGCCCATCGACCCATCCTGTCCAGGTCCCCCTGCATGGCCTTCATACCCTCTGGCAGAATGACACTTCTCCCCCAACTTGGTGTCATCTGTAAACTTACTGAGGGTGCACTCAATTCCCTCATCCAAATCATCAATAGCGATATTAAAGGGGATAGGCCCCCAACAACGACCCCTGGGAAACACTACTCATGACCAGTTGCCAGATGGATTTCACTCTTTCCACCACCACTCTCTGAGCCTGGCCGTCCAGCCAATTTGTACAGAATTCTGTACAGGTACAGAAGAGTGTACCTGTCCAAGACATATGCTGCCAGCTTCTCCAGGAGAACACTGGGGAAGACTGTGTCAAAGGCCTTGCTGAAGTCTAGGTAGACTATGTCAACAGCCTTTCCCTCATCCACCAGGTGGGTCACCCGTTCATAAAAGCAGATGAGGTTGGTCAGGCAGGACTTGCCTTTCTGAACACATGCTGACTGGGCCTGATCCCCATGTTGTCCCGCATACATTGCATGATTGCATTCAAGATGACCTGTTCCATCACCTTTCCTGGCACCGAGGTCAGGCTAACAGGCCTGTAGTTCCTGTAGGCCTGTAGTTCCCTGGGTCCTCCTTCTTATAGGTGGGTGCCCCATTAGCAAGTCTTCAGGTCCCTCTCTGGGTGACCAAGACTGCTGATAAATGATGGAAAGTGGCCCAGCAATCCCATCTGCCAACTCCCTCAGCACCCTCAGGTGGATCCCATCTGGCCTCATGGAATTTTGACAGTCCAGGTGGAGCAGCAGGTCTCTAACTCTTCCCACCTGAACTGTGGGGGGTTCTTCTGCAACTTGTCTCAGATTTCCAGGTTGAGAGGCTGAGTACCCGAAGATAAGTGGTCTGACTAGTAAAGGCAGATGCAAAGAAGGCATTAAGAACCTCAGCCTTTTCCTTATCCTCAGTAGTCATGTTCCTCAATGCATCCAGTAAAGAATGGAGATTCTCTTTGGCTCTCCTCTTGACATTAATATATTTATAAAAAAAAAATTGTTATCCTTAACCATAGTGGCCAGCTTGAGCTCATGTTGGGCTTTGGCCTTCCCGATTTTTTCTTTGCATGTGCTGGCTGAGTTGCCTGCCCCTTCTTCCACTGGACATAAATTCTCTTTTTCTCCCAGACACTCAGCAAAAGTTTCCTGTTCAGCCATGCCGGTCTTCTTCCCCTCTGGCTCATCTTACAGCACATGAGGACTGCCTGCTTCTGCGCCTTGAAGACTTTCTGAGGAGCATCCAGCCTTCCTGGACCCCTCAGCCCTTCAGGACTGACTCCCAAGGGACCCTCCCTACCAGCATCCTGAACAAATCAAAGTCTGCCCTCTGGAAGTCCAAACTAGCAGTTGTACTGACCCCCCCTCCTGACCTCACCAAGAATAGATACCTCTACCATTTTGTGGTCACTCTGCCCAAGACAGCTCCCAACCACCACATCTCCCACCAGTCCTTCTCTGTTTGTGAACAGCAGGTCTAGCGGGGCATCCCCTCTGCTAGGCTCACTAACCAGCTGCGTCAGAAAGCTGTCTTCCACACACTCCAGGAACCTCCTAGACTGCTTCCAGTCCAATTGTATTTCCAGGATATGTCCGGGAAGTCAAATACCCCATGAGGACAAGTGCTGGTGACTGAGCGATTTCCGCCAGCTGCTTGTAGAACACCTCATCTGTCTCTTCATCCTGGTTTGGTGGTCTATAGCAGACCCCCACCAGGATGTCTGCCTTGTGGGCCATCCCCTTGATCCTTACCCATAGAGACTCAACCTTATCATTCCCAGCCCTGAGCTCAACAACATCGAAACACTCTCTCTAGTATAGAGAGCGATGTCACCGCCCTCCTTAGCCCTTCTGAAGAGCTTGTAGCCATCCATTGCAGCACTCCAGTTGTGGGAGTGCTCCCACTGCGTTTCAGTGATGGCAACTAGGTCACAGTTTGTCTGCTGCACAAGGGCTTCCAGCTCCTCCTATTTGTTGCTGCATGCACTGGTGTAGATGTACTTGAGTCATGCCATTGCCCTCACCCCCAACCTTGGCATTGCTCTCCCAAGGCTCATCTCCATTGAGACTCATTCCCCTGCCGTCTCGCTGGTGTGGAGGTGTGGAGTTGACTTTCTTGCCCTTGACAACCTCCTGTGTGGACCTTCCCCCACATCCTCACCTACACATCCCTCGAGCTCCAGGACCTCACCCCTATTGCATAAGGGCACCTGGGGAGGCACGGTAGGTAAAGATAAAGACCTACAGCCTGTCCATCATCTGGCTTCTCTCTTAGAAGAAGAAACAAGTGTGAGTCCAGCTATTTTCAGCTGAGGAAGAGAAGATCAACTCCATAAGCACACAGTAGAGCAGGCCCCAGGGAGGCAGAGGAACTCCTGTACTGACAGGACAGACAAACAAACAGACTAGAAAATGGGAAGGAGGTTGTGAAACCTGACCAAGGCAGAAGAGATTAAGAAATAATATAATTTTTAAATGAATTTTGGTCAACTCATAGAATGGTGTTAATGGTTCTCAGGGTGCAGTCAGCTGGAATGTGCTTTCCAGTTCTACATTAGTCATATTTGATACTACTCCCCTGAGACAGATGATCCCTAGAACAGGTGGTTTAGTTATTATTTTTTATTGTGCTGGAATAATGTCATGGTCTTGAAAACACTAGGCTCTGAGCCAAGGAGAAGTCCCAAAGCTTTGGACACATCCCACCCAATGAATGCTTGTAACTGAAGCACCCGAGTGAGGAGCCTGGTAAAGGCAAGGAGCAACAGTCGCTGTATAATCCAGGGACAGAGTATGGCTCTCATCATCTAGACTGAAATCACTGTGGAAGGACCTACCTCTCTGCCTAGACAGAGCTTAGACTCCAAGTCTGAACAGGGCTCCAAATTAAAACCTTTCAGTTAAAGGTCTGCTATTCTGTGGGGTGCATCTAGATCAAAATATCCTTCAGCCTTAGGTGGAGTATCCACATGGTGGTTTCTCTGTGCCCTGTTTTCCTCCTGCACTCATGGTTACAGGATAGCTTCAAAACAGCTGTGATGCAGAGCACAGTTAATTTACTCCAGCTCTTAGTCTGCTGACTGGTGTTTAAAGTGGTTCCTGCTTGCCATGTTAATGTCTTCAGAAGTTTTTTCAAAGGTGAATGTGCTCGATCTGTTGCTGCTGCCTAATTTAAATGTTTTGAATAGCATAAATATTTTGCTTTGGGTGTTTTAACCCACCCCTTCATTACCTGAACTAATTGTGGCTTGACTGAATCAAGCTTTTTCTCCAGGGACCCCTGAATATGCCAGGCTAGGTGATACCTGCCCATGCAAATGGCAAGTTTTAGAGCATGGAGAGTGTTTAGAGAAAGGGTCAGCACAAGGCTTTGGAAACTAGCCATCATTCAGCCAAATGTTTGCAGATACCCTCAGAGGTTGCATAGTTCTTTCTCCTACATCAAAGCAGGACTGACTGTGATGAATCATTATGTGGTTTTCTGCTCTATGCTTATGCCTCTGATGATGGAGACTAACTATCTCCCCAGGCAGTCTACTCCAGTGCTTACTGATAAAATTATTTGATGCTTTCCTGATGTTTAAAATAAAATATCTACCTGCAACATTTTGTCCCGTTCACTGGCCACATAGTACAGCTTGTTCCTGTCCTCTCTGCAGCAGCTCCCTGTATATTTGTCAAGAGTGCCCTTCTCTTTTTATTATGTTAAGCAATCTCATTCTTACTCTTATTCTTGTTCTTCTTATTATTAAAATAATCATTATCATTATCATTATCATTGTCACTATTATTGTAGTCTGGTTTGTAGAGTTCTGATAATTCATGCAGTGCTCTTATGGATCCTCTCCAGCCAGTCCACAGCTTTCATGGGGGTAGAGGCCAGTACCACACCTAGGTGGGACTCCAGTTCAGACTCTGGTGCTGATGCAGAAGGACAGATGGATTTCTCTTTGCCTTGCTCACTTGTTGGTGCCTCCCAGGAGGGTTTTTGCCTTTTCTACAACAGCATAGCATTGCTCATTTATGGTCTCCTTAGGATGCACTAAAGTGTTCAGATTCTTCTGTGCAGACCTGCTGCCCGGCAAGTTTTATCTAGCACGTATTTATGCAGTTGGTATTCCAGTATAAGCATAAATAGTAGCTAGGACAATTTCTTACTGAATACCATCCTGATTTTTTAAAGTTAATTTCTCAATTTTTTCACACGCATCTTTCTAGAGTGCCTCCAGTCCACTTAGATCTCGGAAATGCTCTACTGGTTCAGACTGGGGGTCGCTCCAGCCCCGTATCCTGCCTCTTGAAGCAGCCACACGCTGGGGAGGTATGAGAACAGGAAGAATATGTGTGGGATGCTTTCCACAGGTGCTTTCCCAGACTCTGGCTGCTCAAGCATCTCCTGAGCCTCTTGTGATATGTGTCTAGGCAAGAAGGTTCAGAGGAGTGCCATGTGTTAGAGGAGGAGGCATCTCCTTTTGTTTCTCATCTCATTTTCAGTTTCACAAGCCTCTTTTCTGCTCTGCCTTCTGGTTATGTGGCAAATGCTCATCATGGTGCCCAGCACAGCCCCCTGCGGCAACTAAATCAGTGCAGCTTTCCATCTGGATGGTTAGCCATTGAAAACTGTATCTTAAGTATGCGGTTAGTTATGTTTTCACCCCTCTAATTTGTCCTATGCCATTTTTTGTAGTTTGCTTATGGGATGTGGGAAGGAATTTCAGAAATTAGTTTTGGGAAAACTTTCCTGTTCAGGGTTTTGCAGCACCAAAGGTCTGCTATATGCAAGAGACATGATTCCCAAGGGTCAAGTAATAGAGTGAAATGACCTGCTCGTTTTTGTTTGTTTGTTTGTTTGTTTGTTGTTGTTGTTGTTGTTGTTGTTTTTTCAGTTCATTGCATGGCCAAATTCATTGTTAGTGAAAATGCTTTGAAGTCAATGGGTTTACATCTGGAGAGAATTTAGAAATAGATGAAGTGAGAAATGGTATTTCATTAGTAATTTCCAAAGTGCTTGGTCTATAACTTTAAACAGAAATAATGATCAAATCAGCTTATAATGCAGAAGTTGAAATGAAGCTGCTGCTTCTTTTTTTATTTATTTTTTAACCTTGTTCCAAAATTATTTAACCTTGTTCCAAATTATTTAATGCCCCATAAAAGAAAGCCATTAATGGAATCACAGAGTCTCCTGAAACCTGAACTGGACATTTCTGCCAAAGTCCGGCAATAATTATCTTGTTACAACTCCAAATCCGTGGAAGAATCTTGAGATATTATGAAAAAGCAGCTTAAATCTGTGGACCTGCAATCTCTTCAGATAGGACCAGTTCAATTTATTTATTTTTTTAATTTGAACAAGCAGATTAAAGCGTCAAAAGAAAATCAAACAAAAAAGGCAGCATTGCATGTGAAGTATCACAGAGCTAAGTTTGGAGTCACTGCTTTGCTCAGAGGAGAGCTTCCTAGCCAACCACTGGTTCATAAGAGTTGGCACTAAATTAGCTTAACAGAACAGATGATTTTAAAATGGAAGTATTGGCCAGTTGATCATAGTACCCAGAATGTGCAATCACATTTTACTGCCATTCAGCACTCAACAGGGTAACATTTAAACTCCTAGTAATTTAAATTGTATTTCAGCCTTAGACAGCTTCTTCCTCTAATTCCCTGAATGGCCGATCATACTGGGCTCCGGGCAGTCAGTAATCTGCAGCTGTGCCTTGGCTTTCCTGGGCTTTCTGGGGCTATAAAGCCATGGTTGTATGGTCACAACATGCAACTTAAAATATTCCTGCTCTTTCTCTCTATCTGCCTTCCCTCCCCAGATGGATCTGTTCCCAGGCCTGCCATAAACACAGCTCTGCATGCCTTGCCCCTGCTGTGGGTGCTGGTGGGCAGGTGGGTTCCCTCTGACCCCGTATGGGGTCCTGGCTTGGCTATGGGGTGTGATTTTTGAAGAGCTGCCATACTTTGGGATATCTCATCACTGAAGTGATATACACACACCTTTGCTGGAGCTTCATGGGATCTCTGAAGTGGCCTGTAAGTCATCTGTCCCCCAAAACAATGGCTTTGGGCAGCTCTGAGGTTTTATTGGGCTGCAGCTGCTGGAAGTTTGTCTAATAACCACCACGGAGAGGTTAGCACTGAACTTTTTGACCTTGCCAGTAAGATAAGACAAAAAGTAAATATTATTGGTTTGGTCCAAATGTCAAAATACAGAAACCACCTTCTCGTGACAGCCTAAGTGTCACCATCTTCCTGCAGATGGTACCTAGAGCGGGCAGTGCAGCAACCAAACAGTCTGGCAGATGTCCCACGTGAATGGTCCCAGTTTACCCAGAAGTTGAAGCAGGGATACTGGTTGCAGCACTCATTAAACAGAGACAAAACAAATATTTCTGTCAGGGAATGGCCTCCACCAGCTGCCCAGGTCCTTGAGCTTTACAGGGTCCCCAGATCCAATCCACCAGCACAGGTCTCACAGCAGTCATGGTGGATACAGCAGCTGCTGGGAAATTCCTCTTTTCCAGCTGACTTGCTGTTAAGGATTTGAAGTCTGGGAGGTTGTTTTCACCAAATTATCCATTATAAAGCAATATCAAAGGGTCGGGAGGGAGGTGTATAAGCAAACAAGTAATTGGGAAGCTGCTGGTGGCTTGGAGCAGCCATTTTAATTGGTTGTTCAGCTCTGCTTGCTTTAATGGTTTACTTAGTGGCTGTGGTGGCTGAAGCAAAATAAATAAGGTGGGGTAGAGAAAATGGAGGAGACTGTGAGCTGGTTGACAGGAACCATTCCCGTATCTCGGAACAGCCAGCGGTGTGATTTCAAGGGAGTGCTTCTTCATTTCTGTAGTGCCTCAAGTGTCTAAGAGCTGGGCTTGTTGTTCTGGAAGGGGCCACGTTCATATCTGGCACCAAACCTCCTTTGCCTGGTGCTGCTCTTTGCAGGTGGAGAGCAGCTCTGAGGCCAGAGTGGGTTCAGGAGGGAAGACGTGGATGCCTGGCAGTACATCTGGTCTTCCCCTCCTGCCACCCTCGCCTGCATACTCATGCTGCAGCACATGCCCTTGATGTATGCTTACTTGTCTGGTATGGAGCAGGCATGGATGCGTCCTTTAGCAAGGTACCCTATCAGCAAAGTGGCATCAGAGGAATGGAATGCAGTGTTTTCCCAAGGGGTCTGCCCAAAGCTTCATTGCTGGCAATGGTGATACATGAGGAAACATCTGGAAGTAATCATAAAATAATAGTGCTTGTAAAGAGGAACTGTATGGACTTGAGATGCCTTTTTCTCCTGAGAGCTCATCTTCTTCCATGCTTCTGTGTAAGGAAGCGTGGACCTGACCTCACAGAGGGCAACTTCTACTCTTTCAAAAGTCTCTGCCCCTTGGCCGTATTAAAATGCAAAATTGCTCATGAAACATTTTCTTGGGTTACTCCCAGGATTCAGGTGGATGCTGAAGTTTCCTTGCAACATATTAAGCAAACTGTTTTTTTTTTTTTTTTTTTTTTTTTTTTTTTTTTTTTTTTTAATTCTGTAGGCATCCTCTTGCTCCAAGCACACCATTTTTCACAGAGTACATTTATACATTTACTTCAGAGTGATTGTGGTGATTCGTGGTCACTTCCTGGACCCAGGCAATATGACTGGGAAGGTGAGCCCTTCAAATGAGGATACAGCTGGGGTACATCTGGAGCAGGGAGAGGGCAGGCAGAGAGCAGAGGCATTATGAAAATGGAGCGATCTAATCCAAAGAGTAACGTTGAACATGAGAGTCAAGAAAAAAAGGAATGTAGCAAAAAGGAAGAAGCTGTGACAAATTTCACCAGAGGCTGTGTGTTAAATATAGCCCTTGGATTTTCTCATTATTAGAATTGGTATCTGAGCTAAAGACAATCAAATCTCATGCTTCAGTACATAAACTGCTGCAGGCATCTGTGATGAGCCCCCTCTCCCTCTTCCGTGGTACCATGCAATTAATCAGAAACGTTAGTAACAAGAAAGCAATTTCCAATAGTTAAATTCCAGAGACTCAGCTTTTTTTGTAGTTCATCACTGATCCTTGCCACAGGGAAGTCCTCCTCTGCTGTATGCCTGAATTTCGCACTCTTAGGAAAGGAGACAGGGCTACACATTTGCCTTGAAAACAGCACCAGGAGCTGAGGGTTGGCGAGAACCAGTGCCCAGTAGAAAGGGGTTAGGATTTGCTGCCTGGGTAGCCTGAAAGACCCTGCTGGGCTTTGGGGACCTGGCAGTGTGGGGTCCAAATTCCCCTTCTTGTGTGGAAGGAAGTATTCACATGGAGCAGCTGCTTCTCCACATCTGTGCCCTAATCTTTCTGCCTGTAATCAAATCCATTCAAACAAATTAGTTTTAAATTGAAAAAAGGGAGGTAAACCCACACTGAATAAATTTTATCAGTTTGGTGAAGGGATAATTGCATTCTTCATCTGTCAGAAGGAGCTGACATTGTGATTTACACGTACTACCTCCAGTTGCACCCCGTAATGGGTGCAGTGTTGTACAGTTCACCATGCTTGGCTTCTTGGTGGCTCTTTCTATAGCTGTCTGTTCCTCCCCCGAATTCTGAATCGTGCCTGATGTGATTGTATTATTAGTCCAGAACACAGGCTGGAGACAGCAATTTGCTTCTCATTAGGAGCAAAACTTCAGATTGTTTCCCACTGTTTGCCCTAGAAGATGTCAGGTGACATTACTGTATTTCTAAAGGAAATTAATACAATCAGCAGAGCCTGGAAGGCTCAAGACAAAAGTATTGGTAGGGGAGGGCTTTTCTTCAGCTCAGTGGTTTGAAGGTGACTTGCTGCGATAAATGGCTGTTAGTTATTCCTATCTGATGTCTGCTCTGGGGAGCCAGCTGGAGAGAGCAGCAGCCCTACCATAGTTCCTGATGAGCTGCATCAGAGAAGCAGCCCCCACACTAGGCCTTGTTAAGAGGCACAGCAGAGAGGACAAGGAATGATTAACCCTGGAGAACAAGCTCCTCTCCCGTGCCTGCCAGCTCCCAGTGCCCTAGCCATGCTTGGACAGGTTTCTGGAGGAGTCTCCATCTGCTGACAACACTGCTGGAGGGTGCTGAAAGGTGTGAGTGCATGGGGTGTTACTGAGCAGGCAGCCACGGAGATACGGGACTTGGTGGAGTCAGTGGGAATCCTTTACTAGTGAGCTGAGCCCCAGAAAGGGCTGCAAATCCTTTAGCTCGTGCACCTACCATGAGTTTAGTTGCAGGGTTCCCTGTTGCTGGCCTGTGGAAATGAATGAGGTGGAACCGAAATGGGCAGGGAGAGGAATTCACAGAAAGGTATGTAAAAGGAAATTGAATTCTGCAAAATCTTTCTCAATAGGTGGGTGAGTTCATTACAGAAAATCTTCTGAGAGCAATTGTAAGTGGCTAATAGAGTTTGAATGAAGCTGATAGCCCTGCTATGGAGTGCATGGGAATAACAGTCTCATTATGTTTCACAGGGCATCCCTTATATTCAAAGGGTTATGCACTGAGTACAGAGGGGTGGAGGAGTCGCTGATTGAAGTGAGACAGAAAGGCTAACAGGAGAAACTTTGTGGAGTATGATTGCAAGGAAAATAGCTTCACTGGGAGAGCCCTTACAATGTGTGTTAGTCTAACAGAGAAAAGGCAGGAACTCTGCTGCTCTGTGTTGGACTCAGAGCTCTGGAGAAAAAGGCACATGGAGTGATCTTGCATCAGTTGATCTGAGGACTGTCTTTGTTGCCAACCCTACAGAGGAAGCAGCAGGAAAAACAAAACAAAGCAAAGCAAAACAACAACAAAAAACAAACAAACAAACAAACAAACAAAAAACTGGCCACCAGCCCAGTGGGATGGAGCCTTGATCAGCAGCACATTAATTGAGCTAATTTACAAAATGGATTCCACTGTTGCATTGCCCAGGCATGGAATCCATCATAGTAATTAAGACAGGGTGTCAAAGGGTGGATGCAGCTGTGTGCAGGGGGAGCAGGGGTTAGTTTGCCATGTGGCCGTCATAACAAGTGCCAACGAGGCAAGCAGAGCTGTGTCCTGGGGGCTCCTTGTCTGTGGAGCTGGAGTGATGCTGGTCCCCAGGGGGTTCAGTGTTCTGAGGGCTTTAAGTTCACCATGAGGTAGAGAACAGGGGCATGAGCTTCCTAAATTAGGTCTTTCCAGAATGTTTTGCTCTTCTACACCCTTGCACAGCACCAAGACTGGGACAAGAACATTTCCCCACAGTGAGAAGCAAAGGCCCAATGGACAATGGGGCAGTTAGAAGTCCTCTACCTGCCCTTGCTGAGAGCTTTTTCCCAAGACTTTCCTGACTTTGATCATTTCCTGCATCACAGTTTGTGTGGCCTGTTCTCCATTTAGATCTGCACCCCTTTGGCTGCAGTTCAGTTAGCGCCACGTATGTGAGTAGTACCTGCCACTCCGTGGGCTCCAACCTGCTTACAAACGACCCTTCTCAGGCACTGTATGGCAGAGAGGGACGTGAAGTGATGCACAGGAGCCTCTAAATTAGCCACCTGACTATCCCTATCAGCTTAGCTCAGAGCAGTTGTGAGACTGTTTCACCCTGGACATGGTCGGAAAACCAGGCAGCTCTTACCAGCTCCTGTCTGCTGGATTTCCTGAGCCAAACAGAGCGGAGGCATCACTGGACAGCAGGATGCAGGTGCTTCTGAGTATGTGCGTGGCCAAGAATAGATTAGTGTCATCAAACCAGAGCCAGTCGTTGATGTCAGGTTCTCCCTGAAAACTGATGGCTTTGATAAAATCCCCTGGGGAAACAAAGCCTGTTAACTCCTTAGAGCTCAGAGAATGAAATGTTGCCCCCCCCCCCCCCCCAACCTGTTTACATCTTCAGTGGCCACACAAGAGCTGTCCTTTTGCTGCAAGGAATTTAACAGGTACAAGCATACTAACTAAAACCTCAGGGACTAATACAATGCTTTTTATGAAGGGTCTGATTTTCTGGTGAGAGACCTGCTTTTAGGTAGAAGTATTATCTTTTATTAGATCAAGTATAGTTGGAAAAAGCAGAGCTCTTTCAGGCACACTTGCCATTCTTCAGGTCTGAAATAGAAGTATCAGACTTGAAAGCTAAATAAAAGTTGAGGAAGATTGCTCAGTTTAATTAGACATGTATCAGTTTGTTCATCTCTGAAAGAAAAGGTAGGTGGTACGTATGCAGTAGAGCGAATGTTAGTTGTGAGGAGGGAGGTGACAGCATGCCTAGCTCCTGGGAGAAGCATGGAGATAACTTATAGCCCAAGTAACACAGGAAAGTTTCTGGTGAGGACTGTCTTGCTGCAAATCTGTATTTACATTTGGTCCATGTGTAGTCAGATTTTCTGCTGCTGGTAGGGGCTGTGAACTTGATTTCCCATTCTTTGAATGCTTCAGAGAAAGGGGAAACCCAGTTTCTGAATAGTGTATTACGTGTTTGATTCATATGCTAGTGTCCTGTTTTATTTCATGTTGCTGCTTTGCAGGAAATGTTTCACCACTGTCTGCATGCTGCCTTAAATACTGTTTTATCCATGCAGTTTCACAGCCTCGCCTCTTCGTTTATCAGCTTGCCAATGAAGACAATAACCTTCCCACTGCCTGTATCTCAGCAGTGCTTATTTTGGGAATATGTACTGCAGAACAGAGCAGGAACTGATGGACTGTCTGTGGAAAAGAGTGACATATCCTTGAATCCTCCCAAATGTTTCATAAGAATTCCCAAATGTTCTGTTCAAACTATCATACAATGATTGTCATTAATATTCCTCAGTAAGAAAAAAAGAAATATCTATTTGTCATCATATAATTATAGATAAATTTTTTCTTTGTAGGGAGAGGAGGCATTTTACACACATCACCAAAAATCCAGTTTCCAATTAAAGAAAGAAAGAAAGAAAGAAAGAAAGAAAGAAAGAAAGAAAGAAA
>NC_048919.1:1524186-1524663 GCF_011077185.1 Oxyura jamaicensis | reverse complement strand
AAAGAAAGAAAGAAAGAAAGAAAGAAAGAAAGAAAGAAAGAAAGAAAGAAAGAAAGAAAGAAAGAAAAAGAGAAAGAAAGAAAGAAAAAAGATTCACTCTGAACTCTGCAACAAGACCTACCAGGTTAGCATTCACGCCTGCTACTGCATTCATGATGGCTGGGTGACATGGTCCCTAGGGTCTCAAGTCTGAGACGAGCACAGCTCCAAATTATGAGATCAACTCCACTGAATCCCATGAATGGGAAGGAATTCAGGTGCATTTGAAGTAAGCCTCTCATATCTGAAGGGATTTTTGTTTGAATAAGGCCCAGCATTTGCAGTCCATTAGCTGTTTGCTTCGTGTTAGGTTTTCTTTTTTACATTTTGCACAAAGCTTCTGGGTTTGTGTTGTGGTTTAACCCGGCTGGCAGCTAAACACCACACAGCTGTTCGCTCACCCTCCCCCCTCCCTCTCTGGGATGGGGGAGAGAAACG